>NC_143431.1:7062500-7272500 GCF_059467195.1 Physcomitrium patens | reverse complement strand
ATTAATATTGAAATTTTGAAAGATTTTCAAAATTAATAATGTGCTTGATGGATTTAGATTTTAAGAAATAGAATTAAGTTTATAAATTTAAAAATTTCTTGAGTTTTATAGTACATGTATATGTGAAGATTAGGCACTTTGTTTTTATGCTTATTATAAATATGTGTGAAAAAATTGAAGTAAATCAAGTAGATAGATTAAAGTATATGAAGTTTTTCATAGGTTATAGTCTCAAAAAGTTGAGATTTAGGATCAATAAGTGATTCAAAGATCTAGCAATATCTCTTTATTGGATTGAAGTGAAGTTTGGTGACAGTAATAAGGACTTAAATATCTATACATAATTCAATATTTAAAATAATTGAATAATTCAGCAAAGAAAAATTATTGTTAAAAAATCAATATTCAAATTAGAAAAAAAAAAGGTGGCCAATGACTAAGAGGTTTTGGGAGCTTTTCTTGCAATTGATAAGTTTGATCCTTTCCAAATTTTGTATACTTAATAATTGCTTGATAATTAATGTCTTGGTAAAATTTTAGTTAAGATCTATGATTAAATTAATATTTATTGAGGTTTCAAATAGCTATGATAATTGATTAAAATTTACATAGGATTTTCTTGGAATTTTTTAGGATTTAGAATTTCATTAAGATTTGGTCTAGAGCTTAATTAGGATTTATTTAGGATTTGATAGGATTTGATTAGGATTTAGAATTTTATTTGGATTTGATTAGGATTTGGCCTAAAATTAGGATTTAGGATTTGATTGGAATTTGGTCTTAAATTAAGATTTAAATTTTTATGAAGATTTGATCTAAAATTAGGATTTATGATTTTTTTAGGATTTTATCATGATTTTTTTAGGATTTGATAGGATTTTATTAGAGTTTAGGATTTCATTGGAATTTAGTCTAAGGTTAGGATTTAGGATTTGATTAAGGTTTGGCCTAATATTATGGTTTAGAATTTATTTAAGATTTGATTAGGATTTATTTAGGATTTGATTAAGATTTAGCTTAAGGTTAAGATTAAAGATTATATTAGGATTTGAATGAATTCAATTAAGATTTCTATTTTTGATATTTTTTTAAGATTTTTTTATTATATATATCTTATTAAGATTAATTTATGATTTCTTTATGAATATTTTTTAAGTTTTTGAGACTTCTTTTAGATTTACTTAAAGATTGATTAACAATATTATAATTTAATTGAATTTTATTTAGGAATTTATTAGAGTTATTAAGGTCATCTTGTTGCAAGTTCCATTTTTTTTTCCGCAGCTAGGTATCTAGTAAATTCTTAAACAAACTTCACATAACACAACAACATGCTAGTAGCTAATATGCATGTCATTTGAAATGTACATACAATGAATTTGAAGAAAAAATTATTTTTAAATATCATAAAATTTACTTTACAAAAAAAATCAAATTTTTAAATATTAATTTCTGTAAGATTTTTATTTTTTAAAATACAGATATAATAAAAATATAGCATGTAATTTTATTTTTATATGTTATATATTTATTTTCTATTTAAAATATATTTATATTATTAAAGAAAAACGTGAATTTTTTCATCATTAATATTAAATTAAAACAGACATAACATTGTATATTTAAGTGGAATAAGTTTTTTTGATTATTAGTTAGAGCAAAAGTCTTAATAAGATGTTTAATTTTGTATTTATATTTTTCTAAAATTTAGAAGACGCCTTTGTTTAGATTTTTTTATAAACCTAATTTTTAGTCTAAAAATATTATTTAAAATTTATAAATTTATATTATGCTTTAATAAATATAATTATGAAATTATTCAATTATACAATGTCTGTAACAAGAAGATTTTTAAAATATTCTAATATGAAGTTCAAAAACATTTTTAAAATATTCTAATATAAGATTCTACAAATATTTCTAAAATATTCTAGAAGATTTTAGAATGTTTTAATAGATTCTACAAAGTTCTAATAAGATTAAGGAAGTTGTTTGAAAAGCTTTCTAGTGGTTGCTTCATCTTCAAACAATATGAAAAATTCTCAAGAAGCTTCCTAATACCTAGTATATATTGGAGTTAAGATTGAGGAGATCTTCAGTCTTGACAATACATCTCTTGGAGCTCTAACTCATCTTTCTTAGTGTTGATCTTATACTCATCTGATTTAATCAAGTTTTTGCTAGTTTTCTAATTAAAATTCTTATATCCAACTTCTTATTTGGTCTCTTAAATAGTATATCAGTGACACAAAAAGACTAAAATTATTTAAATTTATTTTTATACAATTAATGAAGTTATTAAGTATAATAAATATTTTTCTAGTTTCATTTCTTATCATTTATTTTCTTGTAGTTATTGTATTATAATTTTCCAACTCTTAAAAATTAATAATTAGATGTTAAAAGAAATCTCAAATGTGTATGTATATATATATATATATATATTATTCTTTTATAATATGATTCGGATGGATTTGATTTAATTGTGAGACAATTATCATACAAATATTATAAGTTAAATTTGTATTGTATTATTTTCAAACTATGAATACAATATCTCTTAGTATAAAAATATTTAATGAAAGTATTGAAAGTACTATTTGGTTGTAGATAGAATTTTAATCTATAGAAACTATAGTTAATTTATTTACTTAAACATAATTTTTTATTTAATTGAGCATTAATTATCAAATGTTTTGTTTAATCTTTCACGAGCATAGGATTTTTGACCCTCTACCCTACTATAATTTAGTTTTTAATACTTTTAAAGCCATAAAGGAAATTTAGGGAAGAAAGAATTATTATAAATATATCTATGTAATCATATACCATTACAAAATAAAAAAAAGGTTTAATATTAATTATAGTGAGAAGAATACACATTTATAGAATCTACATCAATATTTTATGAGAGAGTAAGTTATAAAAAACTTTAAAGGTGCAGAATAATTTTACCTCAAACTGTATTTTATTTTAGTGATTCCTTAGGTATAATCTATACTTTCTATAAACTTCTTAAGATTTTTTATTTTTTTAGAAATATTTAGAAATATTTTAATTTGATTAATACCAACTAGCTTTGATAAACTTCTTTGTATAGAAATGTTTGTTGTAAGTTGAGTGTGTAGGCCATGGTCCTTGGATAGGCCAACAAGACTATAATTGTTAGAGTAGGCCAGTGCCATCTGCCATAGAAAATCAATGAAAGATAACTTTTACAGTTTCAAGTATATAAAACAGATAATCGTAATTGATTCTAGAACTCTCTTTATGTTTTAATGTGTCAATAGGCGTTAATTAAAAGCCCCTGATGCAAATAACCCAAATCAACTGGAGAAGACTTTCAAAGCAGCAACAACAACAAAACTCTAGGAACAAAATACTTGTTTATAATCATGTGATGTCATGCTGGATCATCAAGTGAGGTGGCCGTAAATGCACGACAATACTGCAGCCATCTCCAGAAGAAGATATGAGAACAACAAGAATTAAATTACAAAGGCAAAGCTGGACGACGCTGCTACAGTTTGAAGCGGAGCAAGGCTGCACATGAGAGAAGGAGGGCTTGGAATTGCGACAGAGATGGAGAATTTCACCGCGGGAGGCAGCGTTGACAAGTTATTCAGTTATCAAATGTGAAGCAGGGAGTTGAAGCAATGGAGGATGGAATGAGAGGGAGGGTGGGAGGGAGGGAGAGTTGCCCAAGGTGACCCACCAAGGAGAAGGAGGAGGTCCACGACCCCTTCGCAGCAGCGTTGGCAGTAGCGGAGCCCAGGGTCTGAAGATTTCACTCATCGCCAATATTCCTCGCCTGCGCGAGCCGCTTAACGAGGCTTCAGAACGTGGTCCCAGTGGATTGGGTCTCCACTACACTGGGCAGGCCCCTGATACAAACAGGATACGCGTAGTCTTTGCGGGGCAAGTGTGCAAGCAGGCAGGCAGGTAGGCAGGCGCGGACGAGACGTTACGTAACGTCTCACATCCCTCGGAGGAGAGCATCCCCTGTCTTCTCTGCTGCAACCTAATTTTTAGACGATGGATGGAACAGCACCTACGAAGGAGTCATGGACCAGGTATAATATGTGGTGGTAGTTGAGGTGGAAGCCCTATCATCCCATCCCCTCGTCAGGATCCACCTTATCAAAGCGTTCAGCGCTTTCTCGAAGGCCTAACCCCAAAATCACCACTGGGGGGCTGTTGCAACTTCTGATCAGGGGAGGGGGGCGTTACGGAGCCGGGGCTCAAGCAATCCAAGGCAGAATCTAGTAACTCTATCTGTCTGTATGGCTGTCTGATCAATCCTCCCCCTTCCTCTTCTCCCCTCCCCACGTCGTAGCCTGCGACGCTCCCCACCCCCAGGTGTGTGTGTGCCGTGTGTGTGCCGTGTGTGTGCCGTGCCAGGGATCGCGTCGTCCTCTGTTTTCTTTTGTAACTCTGGAAGGTTGCTTTTATGTATAAAAACAATATATGCAAGCTCTTTGCTACTCAACTTCCTTTTTGACATAGGTTTTGGATTTCTAAGCTAAGTGGGGAGGTACAAAAAAAAAAAAAAAAAAAAAAAAAAAAAGAGAGAGAAAGAGGAAAAAATGGACTTCACCAATTTCTCTAGTTGGAGTAACACTAATTTTTAATAATTATTCTTTCGAGGGTCCACTCTGCAGGTGGATTCTACTCTGTCTTCTATAAATAGCATGTGTGGAAGTAAAGACTAATATATTCTTCTTCTAGTACTTTTTTCTAATTATTTTTTGTGTATTTATTAGATGTTAATAATTACTACTTAGTATCACAACTGTCGGTGATTTGTTACCAACTATCGAAAGGAAAAATATACCATTGATACATATAAGTATGTCTGTTCCAAAGAACTACCTTTGTATTTATAAAAGTCAATTCTATCATTGTTCATATATGTATATATGAAAAAGTCAAATTTTTATTTAATATTCAAATTAATGGTTGTAATGTAAGTTATTCAAAAACTATGGAGATAAGGTTTTTAATACCCATAAAAATTGTGGAGATATATTTCTTATGTTTTATTAAATCCTTAAAATTTTCTCAAATATCTTTCAAAACAATATTTGATTAAATGCACACACTCATCCATACATGCTATTGTTATAAAAAAATTGTGATTCTATTTATAACCCTGATTTCGTCTTATTGTATGCAAGACATTGAATATTATTAAAAAACTATAAGACTGTGTCATTATGTTCTGAAACTAAAATAATCAACACCACCACTTCCTAATACATAACTTTCAATGATTAAGCTCTTTTCTGCGTTAATTTCTTTGTGATAAATATTAATGTTTCGCAAGCATTTTAAAAACAAATACGTGGAGCCCCGCGTAGATATTCATTGTGTAGGTGAAGGGCTGGCCACCGCCGCAGAGATATTAATCGTATAGGCGAAGGGCTGGATACCCTCTCGTAGATATTAGTCGAACAGGTGATGGGCGGGCTACCCCGCGTAGATATTTATCGTAGAAGTGTAGGTCTGGCATCCCATGCATAGATATTTCATGTAGAAGTGAAGGTCTGGCATCCCCCGGACAATCATTGATGTAAAGACAAGCAGAGTCTTTACAATGATGCTATTCTTCAGATTAGTGTGAAACATTTCATAACCATTGGATTGAAACACTTATCTTGTCAGTTTGTAAAGTCTAGAAGGTAAATCCTTTTTTTTGTGTGTGTTTCTATTGATATTTGTATTTTAATTGTTACAAATTGAAATCACTTTGATTTATTTTATTTTACTTTATTTTATTTGGTTAAACATCCAAAATAATAATGTATACATTTTTTTAAATGCCCACAATTAAGAGGGTCTTGAGACTGGGTCACATATTCTCTAAGGAGGTATCTATATCTAGAAGTTCACTCTGAAAAGTCAGAGCGTAAAAGCTGTAAAATGTCTCCCACTTGGTGAAAAAGATCTCTGCTATGGAAACCTTGGTATTTGGAGGTTGTATTAAGTGAAGAGAGGGCATGACATGGGTGTAATTATTTTTTATGACATTAAATATGGCACTCCTATCTTGATTCTGAAGATCACGAAAATACAAACATAACTATTAATTTTTTAACAGATTATTTGTAGTAATTTAACTTGACATGGTTTCTTAATTTCCTTTGTATAAATAATCTCTTTGGTGTAAGCCTACCACGATGCCCAAGGGACAAAATTTTCCACGCCATGTAGGAAAAAGTGGAATCCACCCCATCTTTTTCTTTTTATGGTTTTTAAGCAAAAAGTCAACCAAGTGAGGCTTCTTGATTCCAACCAATCATAATAAAATTATAATAAAATTCAGAATGTGGTTATTAGGATCAAAGTTACGGTCTGTCAGTGTCCTAACGATGGTTGGCATTTTCATCAACTTGTTTGAAATTCCCCAAAAAGCAACAAAAACTAAGATAACTATAAAAAATAATCAAAGTAGACAAATCAGCTTTCAGATCGGAAGAATTGGAGCCACAAACCCAAGTCCAAAGCCACAGGGCAGTTGTAGTTGGAGAGTGTACGTACACCGAATACACAAAACGTAACCTGGTTGGGGGTCTCATGTACAGTACAAACGCTGTGAAGAAAAACCTATAAATAAGGAAAGTGGGGAACCAAAGAGTAAGCAGTGGAGCAAAAGTAAAAGCTGATGAGTGATAGCCCACACAAAGTAAGAGGGTCAGGCTATGACCACTGTTGAGGAGTAGGTCTGTTACGGCAGAGGTATGACTAGGTGACTCAATTGGCGGTTTAGAGGCGATGTGTGGCTGGGAAGGCTTGATGGAGGCTCGTGTTGAATTCTAGTTAGTTCTTGTCATGGAGGCACGAGAGTAACAAAGAAAGAGAAGACACAGACACAGATAAAGAGAAGGAAAGGATGGGGCTTTGTTCCCATGGTCACTGGTGGGCGGATCTACAGTAGAAGCTGCAGGAAAATATATATCTATTAATATTAATACAATTTCCTTATTCACACTACGCAGAGAGAGAGTGCCGAGTGGACATGCCGAAATTTTTGTCTACTAGTTCGGCGGCTGAGTTTCACTTTTACGGGCCTTGAGAAATACATCGTAGTGGATGAAGCGTTGGAGTGTCGGGGTGTGAGTTGCCGTTACAGCGAGAACATCCGGCGTCGTTGCTGATCTTTCGGGCGAGGTGCGAAGAGGTTCCAGACCTGGGTCTAGGTCTGGATGGTGGGGTGGATTGAGGATGGCGTGTGAGCTAGCGAGCGAGTCGGGTGGAAGGCGATTTTTTGGACTGACAGAAGTATCTACAGGGAGGGTGGAATTTTTGCGAATGGCTGCGGGGTTACGAATGCTGGACGACGACAGAGAGTTCGGGAAGCGGAAAGGCCTGGCCAGTATGTGATGGGATGGACTGGGGAACTGGTTTAGAAGCTGGTGTGTCGACAATTTTATCCGATGTCCGCCCCCGGATGCTCAGTTACTACAATTGCAGCGTCTCATGACCGACATGGGTTTCTCTAGCTTTGACCCCGGTTGCCTCGGATTGTCGCCAAGGGTTTTACTTGCTATGAATTATCTTCTTGCAGTCTAGGACAGTTGTGGGAGAGAGGGACCTTCTTTAAAAAAAAGTAACCATCGGCAGTGCGGTGGTTTTAGTAAAACTTAAGGGAGACTAGTTGTGCTTCAAAGGAACTGTCTTGAGCAGTGACCATGGATGTAGTGAATGGGAAAATTGTGTCCGTGAGGACGGAAAGATCAGAGATGTGGAGTGCTCTCAAACCCTCTGGGAGTCGTGTGTTGGACGTCGGCGGTGGAGAGTGTGAGCAGTTATTTCCTTGCAACTCATTTGGGACAAGCTGGAATCGGACACCTTGTGCACCACGTACTGGTGGGTTGAATTCTTTCCGGCATCATAACATCTGGGGAGCTCTATCCACTCAAGGCCATGGAGTCCCTTGCTCAGCAGGCCTAGAACCTCAAACAATGGGGAAATGGACCAGGTTTTCTCCGGACTTTCGCGGGACCTTTCATAAACCACAACCAGCAGCTTCTGGAAGGGAATTATCTACATCAAATCACGAGAGAGGATTGCTCGTCGATGATCATCGTTGGGGATGGAATCCAACTAGAGCTGTTGATCAGCACCTTCCTGACCTCAATCAAAGCTCGTGTTCTGAACCGTCATTGTTCGACCACGAGATGGTCATGTTCGAGTCGCAAATCACTAGACGGGTTTCCAGCCATCTCCTCAAATCCTCCCCTACACGTTGTGCACCGCCTGTAGTTCCGGAGACGTCGCTACCTCCTGGAAGTCCTCATGAAGTGGTGGAAAAAGGCTCTGTCTCATCCACAGATTTGAACAAGGATTCGTCAATGGAATGCTCCGCAGCAAGGATTAGTTTTGAAGAAGCTTGCGAAATGCAGTCAAGGCCAACCTCGACTTTGATCAGCAACTCCTCTGACCTTAAGAGGAAAATATTAGACCCCTCCAGAAATGATCAGGTGGGTCAGTCGCATTACTATCTTAGCATTTCCTTTGTAACAAGAATAAACTACAAAGCGAGTGGTTATTCTAGGTTTTCAAGCTGCTACAAACGAATGCTCATGGAAGGACAGAGACGAGTACCACTAATTTGGTGTTGCATGTGTTTACAGGAGTGGGATTGCGGGTGGATTTGGCCTTTGAAAATCCTCATTCGCAAGGAGCTCAGTGTGTCTGACGTCGGGGAGCTTGGCAGGATCATTCTCCCTAAGGCAAGAGATGTCCTCTTGGATCCTCTTTCTTACCCACTACCCAGGGATGCTGTTCGTTTATGTAAGAATAAGATGCCAGGGCCCTCCAGTTTGACTGCCAAGTCTTCCTTGTTTCCTGAAGGAAAGATACAAAGTTATTACAATTGCCTCATTTAAACTTAAGTTATTTCAAAATCTTGATTTGCGAAGTCAAGGGACAAACTAAACATGGTTTGGTTTTTGCGGTTACGAGGTTGGTAACTACAAGACGTACAAACAGAGAAAAGAAACGAGTGCGTTTCTTATGAGTCATGGCAGTACAAAGCCATGAACTAGAGAATCCCTTTTGCCCAATCTCCTTGTGCAAGGGTAATGCTTCGGCTTACGATTCTGTGCTATATTTCTTGAAAGACTCAAAAACTCTTAAATAAAAAAAAGAATTAAAAAAGAAAAACTGTTGAAATGTCTGGGCCAAACATTCGCTACATATCTTGTCACGTATTCTGAGTCATGATCTTAGAGCTTTATTGACGCTTTGGAGTAACGATCGAACACTCTGTACAGAGGGATGCAGAAGGTCGGCTTCCCCATATAGCTATGAAAGAGATCAAACTCCTGGACATGAGAGATTACTCCACTCCGAAGTGTTGGTCCTTCCGATACAAGTAAGTCTGCTGTAACTTGCAATTCTTAACATTTAATTGATACATGTGTATCAACATAAGTGTTTTCTATTTTTTCGGTTGAATCTCTTGAAATCACTCATTTAATTGGTAATCTGATAGGACAGGGGGTGGATCAACAACAAGAGCCGTATGTATGTGCTGGAGAATACTGGTACAGTGGAAAATACCTTGAGACTTCTACTTTGTCACCTTGGGTCAAGAGTATGTTTAATCAAAACCAAAAATTAACTTGTTTTCTATGTGAAGAGTTGAATGTGTTGCAGTAAGTTTGAAGGCTGGTATTGTTGTGCAGGAGGGTTCATCAAGTATCACAACTTGAAGGTGCATGATGGGTTTGTTGTTTATGAAGATGGAAGTGGAAAGCTGGTTAGTTACTTCTCCATCTATACATTATTTTTAAGCCTCGTCCCCATCTAGTACAGATCACACCCATATCAATCAGAACTCTATAATGATGCTATGACACTGTACAGTATCAGCATGTATGCCTGTTAGTGTTCCCCTCTAGCGTCAAGGAGTTGGGTTTACTTTCAGACCGCTGTAATCGAAGACAAACTTCCTCTAATTGATTGACAATGAAGTATCTACATTATTAATCTAGTTTATACCAACATACTTGTAAAACACACTCAAGATTACTTATTTTATTTGATTACCATGCTAACACTGCTCTGGAATATGTTTTGTCTTTACTTGAATGGGGTTGAGAGATAACAGACACACAGTCGTTGTTCATGTCTTCAATTATCGTAATGTTGTATTATATTGTGAAGTATACCTGATTAAGGTTTGGGAGCAGGTAGTTTGTGGCCAGAAGAAGAATACCACCAGATCGGACTGTTCGGTTGGTCTACCGAGAGATAATACCCTTTGTGAGAGCGATACCTTTTCAAAGAAACCATTCATCTCCGGTGAAGGTGGAAGTAACTGTGTCAATGCCATCACCACCATCTCCCTAGCTACTGTTTCTACCAATCCCTCTTCTGGAGTTGATTCTGGTATGAATTATAGTGGAGTTCCAATACTTACTGAGGAGCCAGAGCCGTTCCACTCTTGAAGTTTTATTTAATTCTGAAGCTGGTTGCAGTTGCTTATGTGCTTCCACTTCCCTCAGTAACAGTTCAGATTTCAACACATGATTGACGTCTGCAGAGAGTACAAGCATCCATGGTGGAGAGCTAGAGAGTGAAATGAGGCTACGTAAGAAAGTTAATATGACATCGACGCTTGCTCCACGTCAACTCATCAATTGACAGCATATCTTGCAGTTTGAATTGTCAAGATATCATCGAGATTGTTGTGGAGCCTAAGGAGCAAAGCTATGATTCTGGTGATGAAAATAATGGAATTAGAGGGAGTTGGATGAGCACTGCCTATCCTACGCACCAGGGCGAATGTAAATCACTGCCTGTCTCCAAATGAAAACCATTGAATCCAGGAAAAAAGTACCCTGGAATTGGAGTTTATCCGTCTTCTAAAGTTCCTCACTGTATCTGACGCAGTCGATCGGCAGTTGATTAATACAGCTTTGGAGTCCACAGTAGACGTAGGACAGGTTAAGGAGTATTGATTTGCAGTCTAATAAAGATTCATTTGTCTTCAGCTACATCATGCTAGATCATTTTGTCTTGTTTATTTGTAAATAGGTGATCAGTTACAGGAGCTTAATACAATTAAGGGGGACCTTTTGAGCGCACATTTCCAGAAAAATATCACAAAGATTGTGAGCTGGAAGTTGCGTGAGCAAGCATCGTTCGCCTCTCCAATTGGTCTTCGTAGTTTTTGGAAATTTTGGCCAGCTTTTCCCAAGTCTCATATGGTTTTGTAAAAACCTCTTTCATCGACATTTGAAATTAGCACATTCACATGTTTGATAGGATGTAGGCTGCTGTATTATTCCCAAAACTGTGTGATTTGCACACGTAGTGAGGTGGAGGTAAAGTTTGGTTAAGCTGATGGGTGATAATTTATTGTGTCTTTAGGTCGAACATTGAGCACGGTTTGGGGTGTTATGCTCGATCACACCACTTCTGGCGGTTCTTGAGGTTTCCCATGCAAGTGCTGGAATATGTTCCTATCTCTGAACCTTTCAGGACATGAGTGGTTGACGAGGCATTAATACTGTGCTGCTGTGCTAGCTGGTTGGGGGATGGGGTTTCGAATAAAAGACCACAAGCAAGATCATGATCCTCGGCGATTTTATTCATTTACACATGCAGTTCACACTTCCCGACGCAAGGGTCGTATTGGATCTATAAGGCTTTCAAGTGAGTCTAAGACCTGTTCAGTTGCAATCTTGTTATCGTCTGTATCTTTCCCGACGGTATTACCCTGTGGCATTTCATTTCACAAACGATTTTGCATATTTTCTTCAGATGAGCAACCTCAATAGATGCCAGCCCTTAGTGCTGAAGATTGGGTCCTTAAAATCCTATCCATGATATGTTAATTGGTGGAAACAATAAGAAAGAAAGAAACAGGGATGGTTGAATTTTCATGAAACTGTGCACAAGTAGAGCTAGTTGAATGACATAGATGGTCAATGTTTAAAGAAGATTCTATCAACTTTGAGTTTGATTAGAAACTTATCTTTTTGTTATTCTGATTATCATTTTTGACCACTATGTGGATCCTTTAAATTGGTTTCAAATCTTGATGTTTCATCTTGTAAACTGACCTAAGATTAGTGTGTAGAGTTTAAATGTGTTGGAATTGTGATTTATGATCCTTATAGTTTACAAAAAGATTGCAAATTGGAATTAGGGTATTAGATTTTATTTGGAAATAAAATTTCAGATTCAGTGAAATTTAGGATTTCATGTTGCTATTGGGATTAGGAATTAGACTTTAGAACTTTGAGTATTTTTTGTTTTCACACTTTTTGGATCAGATTTTCATCAAAGAGACTAATAAAATAGCTAGAGAAAAATGATTTATTCATTTTGAAATGGATTTAAGATTTGATTTAAGAAATCTTGATTTAGATAACTCTAAGTGACACTCTATATTTTATATATTTCATAGAATTGAATGTTTATGTGATATGATTGCTAATAAAATTTCATAAAACTTGAATCTAATTATAGAAACATGATGTATAGTCAAACTTCAATATTAATTAGATTTACTTAAAGATCAAGATTGGATGTATAACTTTCATAAAATTTTAAAATACTAATTAGATTCTTTTGAAGGTAAATTAGTTGGTAAATTCACTTTTTGATTAATTGACTATAGACCTTGTTGAGTGACATAGATGGTCAATATTTCTAGATGATTCTAAAAACTTTAAGGTTAGTTAGATACTTGTCTTTTTATTATTATTCTTATTTTTAATTTTAATTACTATGTTAATCCATTGAAATGGTCTCAAGTTTTGATGTTTCATATTGTCAACTTACCTAAGATTAGTGTATAGAGTTTAAATATGTTAGAATTGTGGTTTAGGATTAATGAAGATTATAAATAAGATTACAAATTTAGATTAGGATATAAGAATTTATATAGAAATAAAGTATCAAATGTAGTATAATTTAAGATTTCATCTTGTTTTTGAAATCAAAAGTTAGATTCTATATTATTAAATAATATTAATTTTTAAATTGATTTTATTAGGATATAATTTTATTAGGATATAATTTTATTTTAGGATATAAAATATATAATTTTATTAGGATAAAATATACCAAAATATACCAAAATAAATGATTTTATTGATTTTAAATTGAATTAAGGATTTGATTTGAGAAATCTTGATTTTGATAACTCTAAGAGACATTCTATGTTTCATAAGATTTAATGTTTATGTGATATGATTGTTAATCAAATTTTATTAAATTTGAATATAATTATAGAAATATGATGTATGGTTAAATTTTAATATTAATTAGATTTTTTTTTCTTTTTCTTTTTCTATGGTAAGATTCTTAAAGATCAATATTAAATGTATAAGTTACATAGAATTTTAAAATATTGATTAGATTCTTTTGAAGGTAAATTATTTGATTTAATGATTTTTTTATTTGAATTTTTGATTAATTATCAATAAGAGCTTATGTAGGATAATTATTTTGAATATATGTAAATACATTTTCTTTAATTTTTGAATGTTAATATTTTTATTGTTTGTTTGCAATGACATTCATAATTTAGAATCATTAATTCAAAAAATCAAACATTTTATAATTTATTTATTTTTATTTTTTATTTTTTATAAATATTAAAATAATTAAAGATAAAATATTTATTAAATTAATTTTATAAAATAAATTTATATAAAATTTATATATTTCTAAAAAATAAATTAACTATAGAATTGATATTTCTATTAAACTGAAGTAACAATATTTCTTCACATTTTCAAGATAAATTTAATGGCACAAATCTACAAAATTAACGAATAATTTATCTTGGCTTATCTTTTGAAATTATTTATTAATGATTTCTTAATAGCTTGGTGGTTTCTAATTGCTGTAAAGATGCTTAAATTTCTAGAATTTATAAAAGAGGATAATAATTATGTTTAATATATTAATAGAAATATTTTGAAAGAATATAAGATTTATATTAAAGATTTGAGGATTTTCTTGTAAATATAAATTAAAATAAAAATATTTATTAGAAAATTAATAATATTATGAAGGTATGTCAACAACTATTGATTTGATTGAGTGATGTATATAAGGTGGAGATTTTTGATGCTTTAAAGTTATTATTACATATAAAATTTTATAAATTATGAAATACATAAATAAAATATCTTTATAAGAATTCATAAAGAAAGTGATTTATACTTTTGTATGTATGTGAGGATAAATTTCACCCCTCAATCCAAATTACAAGATGGCATCAATTAAGAATTCTTTGTAATTGGTAGTATGAAATGAAAGAAGCAAATAATAAGAACAAAAGAAGAAAAAACACAAAACAAGTGAAATAAATGAAATCAAGCAATTACACACCTCAAAACTTGATCACAATATATTCATTAAATTTTAACTTAGTAAAAAAAAAAAAATACTAAAAATTATTTTTAAAACAACAATTTTTTTTTCTTTTTTTTTCTTTCCAATGATATAAAAAACATATAAATTCAAGTTATTATGAGTAGGTGTTACAAACATATGTATTCACTTCAATAATTACCTATATGATTAGATAGAAGTAGATAAAAGTAGATTAATTGTATAATATTTTCTTGAGAAGTTTCCTAAAAGCTTTATAGATGCTACTTTGATTTTATATGTGTTTGTAGTTAATTGATAGGCTAAAAAATTGGTCAGAAAATTAATCACGTATTAAACATATTGGTAGCTTACAAAACAAGCTAACTATGTGGCCCACATATAGATAACTTGTCTGGCAAGTTAAAACATATGTTTAGCATAGCCAATACATGTTGGATGTCCTATAGCATTTTGCCACATAACTCTTAGTTAGAAAGATTTTATGGATACAAGAGTGAAGCCTTTTTCACTCTTGTCAATACCTTTCTAATTGTTAGTCATATTTTAAGACTTTTTAGTCTTTTAACTTTGATAATTACCATTCTAGTTCAATATATTACCATCTTTGAATAGTTCTTTAGTCTTTTTAAGTGACATAAGAGAGTATTATAGATTTATTTTTGTAAGATTCATGTCCTTGATACTATGATAGTTCTATATACTTTGTAGGACTATAATTAAGATAAGATAATATATATACTAGCTTTAACATAGATTATTAATAAATGACTACTTGAATCTAAAGATATTATAGAAGAAATTGAGCTATAAAAAGTAAGTCTTTGAGATTAAAATTTGAATAATATTTTTAATATCATTTAATGTATTTCAATTCTAGTAATATTTAGCCATTTTTGGACTTATGTATTTCTACTCGATTAATGGGATTTTGAATTAAACTATCAAAAAATTAAAATTATGAAAAATCCAATCTATCTGAGGATTATACTTTTCTAACCAACATAATGCTAAAATAATCGAATTGGATGGAGATCTTATTACATTAAATATTACTATCATATTATGATCTTTAATTGCTATATCTAAAGAAACGATCTCATGTATAACATCTCTAAAAAATACCAAACGACCATCTATGACTTTTACATATATAGGTTTAGTTTTTTTGATTAATAATATCTCTTATTTTTTGACAAAAACTTTGTCTATAAAACAAGTTAAGGCTCTTGAATCTAATAAAGCTAAAACTTTGTGATTTTTTCATCTTCAATTAACTTCTATAGTAAAACAAGTTGAGGGATGTGAAGAGAGAATAAGACCTTAAGTAGGAATTATACAAGATTCTAGCCGCATGGTCCCTATTATGACTGGAGAAACTGGTTTTTTGATAGCTTATTGTTATGATATAATATGATTAATACGTTAAAAGAGTGAAGAAATTATTATATTATAGAAGATCTTACTTCATATATTGTAGCAAATTATCTTAGAAAATAGACAATAGTCCAAAAGAAAGTAAAATTAAAGATGTAAATGCTACCTTTTTGCAAAGTAGGCTTCTATTTACTTTGTAAGGCCATAAATAAGGCAAAACAAGGTAGATTAGAAAAATAAAAAACATGAGTATATGTAAAAGAAAGTTAGGAGTTGATTTTAGCAAAAATTAACTCAAAAGAATAAAATTTGGTACTTAGAGATGATTAGTTATCAACTTGGATTATAATCAGACCTTGACGCACAAAACTAGGCACCTACAGCAACTTAGGGGTTTTTTGGTAGATTAAAGAGTAGAATTGGAGAGCAGATTAAAAAAAATTCTTTAAGCATTGATTTTGAGTGATTTGAGTATGTAATGACTTTGCAAGAGCTTTCCAAAATCATAGTTATTTAAGGCGATTCTAAAATTTGTGAAATAAAAATGATATTATATTTTAGAAAATTTCGTGAATTTGGTAGTAGATCTACAATTTAAATTTTGAGAACTTATGAAAATAATTGTTTAAAGTATATGCTATAAGTTTGAACACAATCAAACTATTGAATTAAAGGTTATTGAATTTCAAGTAGGTTGTCTCAAAAATTGGACTTTAAGAGGTAGTTAGAATTTTAAAGATCTTTAGCAATTTACTACTTGGATTGTGATAAAATTTATGTATAAGGATAAAAGACTTGGTTTTCTACATAAATTTCAAATTCAAGAATAATTAAATGGTTTAAAAAGAAAATATTGATATTAAAAGTTCAACATTCAGATTAGAGTAAGAGGCCGACCAACACTCCAGAGGATTTTAGGATTTTTCTTTCATTTGGTAAATGTGATTATCTTCAAATTTTTTGTGCTTGTTGCTAACTTAGTTGTTCTCAAGGAAAAGAACTTTATAAAAATAAATAAATAAGTGAGACTTTTCTCAAAGAAAGATGAAAAAATAGAAATAATTAAATATATATATTAAGAAAGAAACTGGAATGGCTATTGCCAAAAGACAAGAAAACTAGAGACCCTTGAAACTAGACTATAAGCAAGAAAGGAATTAATAAGAGTGAAGAAGGCTTCATTCTTGCCTCTATATATACTATCTACCTAGGAGCTATGTGGCAACATTCTATAGGACCTCCAAAAATGTGTTGACCTTGCACAACACGTATCTTAACTTGCAAGGCAAGTTTTCTATGTAGGCGCCACATAATTAGCTTATTCTACAAGCTTCTAACATGTGTGGCACGTGGTTAACTTGTTGACCAAGTTTCTAATCTATCAATCAAGTATAAACACATGTAAAGTCAAAGCAGCGTCTATGAAGCTTCAAAGAAGCTTCTCTAGAAGATATTATGAAATTAATCTACTTTTGTCTACTTCTACCTATTCATATCATCTATGTAATAATTATAGTAAATATAAATCTGTGACATTATCTACCCTTCTAAGGATGAGTTCCACGAGGAGTGGTGTTCACATGTCGACGAAGTCTAAATTACGGAAAATTATATTTGCCAAATACTTTGATCTTTGTTGTCTTTGAAGATGATTGATAGGGCCTCTCAACTATCGATAGTGTCCCATACTAGGACGGAAAGACCACATAGTTATTTGATCATTGTTGAGGCCTTCATAACTCCCTAGATCTTCTTTTTTTTATAAGAAAGGTTTTTAGCTTGATTTTAATGGATGTCATCAATGAAAAGCATCTATCGTCTTTGCAACATTTGCAAGATTTTTTGGTGGCTTCCATGTGCATTCACTAATATCATATCTATGCCAATGGTTAAGATATTTTAATTTATATCGGTGCTGTCTTGAATCTATAACTTCTTTCACTTTGAACTCTTCATTATTGTCCACTTCTATAAGAGGAGGTGCACTTTGTCTTCTTCTTGGTATGTCCACTATCTTGTATGGTTCAAGAAGAAACACATAGAATATTGGATGGATTTTCATTGATTTTGGTAGGTGTAAATAATATGCAACTGGATTGATTTGTGCAGAAATAGAAAATGGTCCAAGTCTATGATAGTCCAACTTGTTACAAGGACGAGTCATCTTGATATTACGATGAAGTAACCATACCTTGTCACCTACGTAGAATAGTGGTTGTTCCTTTTGATAGACATCTGCATTGATCTTTTGTTATTCTTGAACTTCTTTTAACTACGCCTTTATTATTATATGTACCTCTGATAAATGAATTACCAAATCTTTTGTTACAGGATTATCAGCTTTTGAAAAGTCAAAAGTATCAAGTTATGGATGATAACCATAATTGGCAAAGAAAGATGTTTATTTTATAGAAGAATGTATCATGTTATTATAAGCAAACTCTGCAAATGGCAAAAGAATTGTCCAATCATCTTATTGGTAGTTGATGGTACATCTTAAATAATACTCCAAAACTTGATTAACACACTCCATTTGTCCATCAGTTTGAGGATGGAATGCTGAAGATAGTTTTATATCTACTTTTAGAATGTTGAAAAGAATTTGTCAAAATCTTCATACAAATTGAGTTCTCCTATCTGATATAATATCTTTGGATTATCCATGATAGCGATATATGTTGTAAAGAAAGAGCTTAGCTATTTCTTCACCTGTGATAGATTTTGTATAATGTACAAAATGTACCATCTACTATCACGAATATAGAGTCATAAGCACTTAAGATTGGAAGATCTGTGATGAAATCCATAGAAACAGGAGACTATGGTTGTTCTAAAATAGCTAATGGTTGAAAAAGTCCGTAAAATTGATGACGAGGAGTTTTTGATCTTCAACAAATGTCACATGACTAAACAAAATCTTTTACACCCTTTCACATTTGTGGCCACCAAAAATCTCTAGATATTAGTTACAAAGTTTTATTATACCCAAAATGTCCTACAACTAGAAAGTCATGATGAGCTTGAAGAACACGTAATCAAGCTTTATCTTCTAGAATATATAACCATCCTTTAAAATATAATAAATTATTCTTGAATTCAAACTTGGAAGTATCATGAGATTTTGAAGAATTTTCCTTAATATCACAAATAAGATGATCAAAAGACATACTTGAGTGAACTTGCTTAATGAAAGTTGAATCAATAGTTAGTGTTGTTTTCATTGCTCAAAGATGAAGATGCTCTAGCTTCAAGAGAATTATCCATTGCTGATCAAAAGCAGCATCTTCTTCCTTTGGTACAAAGTAAGATTGTTTAGAAAGTGCATCTAACAAACCTTGTTATTTTTTCAGTCAATAAGTGATCTTGAATTTGAATCTTGACAAAGACATACTCTAATGGGCTTAGCGATGATTTAAAACACGTGCTCATAGAAAATATTCAAGGTTCTTGTGATTTATATACACGGTGACTAGATTAGAAGCACCTTCTAGATAATAGCACCATTCTTGAAATGAATCCATGATTGCAAGAAATTCTTTGTCGTGGATCTCGTAGTTGATATGGGCTGCTAAAAATATTTTGGAATCAAAAGCTATTGGATGAAGTTTATCATCTGTTTCCATTTGTGACAATACGACACCCAAAGCAAAGTTTGATGCGTCTATTCCCATAAAAAATGGCTTAGAAAAATTGATGCAATACAAGATTGTTGCAGAAACAAAGGCTGTCTTCAAAGCTTCAAATGCTACTTTGCTTCTTGATTCCTTTGAAGTTTGTCTTTACAAGTCAAACGTATAAGTGGAGCTGCAACTTGAGAGAAGTCTTTGATGAAGATCCAATAGTAGTTGGCAAATCCTAAAAAGTATTGGACAACTCTTACCGATTTTGAGATCTTCCAATCCATAATAGCTTGAACTTTTTTAGGATCCATCATAAGTCCATCATTTAAAATGATGTATTCCAAGAAGTCAACTTGAGTAGTGTGAAATATACACTTTTCTATCTTGTCATAGAGTCCCACATCTCTCAGTTTTTGTGACACGCGACGAACATGAAGTTCATGTTCTTCTGTATTCTTAGAATAGATTAAGATGTCATCTAGGTAACAAACAACAAAATCATCTAAAAACTCCCAAAAGACATCATTTATTAGATGTTGGAATGCTGCTGGTGCATTTGTAAGTCCAAAAGGCATGACATTGTATTTGAAATGTCCATACCTTGTTTGAAATGTAATCTTCCATTTATCTCCTTCTTTGATGCATACCAAATTGTATGCTTATCGTAGATCTATTTTTGTATTGATCTTAGCTTGATTCAACTGATTTAGGAGTCTAGATATCAAAGGTATTGGGTACCTATTTTTGATGGTGATTTTGTTGAGTCCTCGATAATTGACACACATCCGCAATGATCCATCTTTTTTCTTCACAAATAAAATTGAAGCTCCTGCTAGACATTTGAAATAGCGTATGAAGTTCTTGGCCAGATTTTCTTCAATATACTCTTTGAGTTCAGCCAACTCATTTTGTGATAAACTGTAGATTGGTCTAAATGGTGGTTGTGCTCCTTCTTGCAGGTCATTTGAGCAGCTATAGGAACGATGTTTTGGAAGAGTATCCGCATTCTTCTTTTCAAATACATCTTAATCTTGATATTGGCTTAGAATGCCACTTAAAGTCTTTCCATCAGTAGAAACAAATGCGGCATAAATGACACAAGGTGATCTTTCTTTTGCAGCATGCAAGAAAGATCTTGTACATATAAATACAAGTTTAATTGTACTAGACTTATGACTTTTTACATGATTAACTATGTTCTTAGTTATACTTTTAAAAAAGTCAAGACTACGAGAAGTCCAATCTACTTTAGGATTATATTTTTTTAGCCATGATAAACCTAAAATGACTAGATTAGAGGAAGATCTAATGATATTGAATATTATAAAGCTACTATGACCAATAGTTACTATTTCTATAGGAAGGATTTCATGAGTAATATCTTCTAAATACAACAAATGATCATTTATGACTTCTACATGAACAGGTTTAGTTTTCTTCACTAAAAGTATGCTATGTCTTTTAGCAAATTCTTCATCTAAGAAATATGTTGAGGTTCTTGAATCTAAGAAGACAGAGGCTTTGTGATGTTTAGGTCCTAAAATAACATTTATCGTTGTCGGGGTAGAGAGAGTTTGCCTTAAGAAAGCGTTGGACTTTTGACTACCACTAAATGCTCAATGAAGTCTAAGATATAAAAGTACCAAGTTTATATATATAATATTTTTTCTTTTTAGGGCAATTATATCTATACACAAGCCCAAGTACCAAAAAAACACCCAAATGTATAATAAAGCATCTTAAAATCTTATGTATCCTTATGAGAAATGTTTTCCGAACTTCAACAGCTTATATCTCACGATTGGACTGTCCAAATAATCTTAAATTTTATATGAAGTACTAACATACTTTCAAAAGCTACCACAAAAAAATTCAATTGCAAATTTGTTACGGATCTTGAAATATCACTAAAATCCTAACAATAGTTCTAAATCCTAGCTTACATACATCCATGTGCTATTTTCTTCATATGTTACAAAATAAGTACTCAAATACTATGAAACTTTTATATATAGCTTTTTAATCTAATAATTCATACTTATAAAAATTTTGAGCCAAATTTTTTTCCAGAAACTATAGATATGGCTCCAACCATTACTATCAACAAAATGACTCACTTACTACCTTTGAATATCATGTACTGTCTTCAATGCCCTATAACTCCTTCATCTAGACTTGGAATTCGTCAAATATTCTATGTAAAGTGTAGTTAAGAAAGTCTTCTCTTCAACTTGAGCTACCAATCTTTCATTGCTCTTTGTACACATATGTTATGCTTCAAAAGTGACAGTAGATACAAATTTGACACCTTGATTTTGAACACCTATATCTCCTTTGCAAAAACTCAAAATCACCAAAATTCTTTATCTAAAATATACTCAAAACCTTGAACTTGCTGATCTTAGCCTCCAAAGCTCGAATGACTTTAAAAGAGAAATCCTAATCCCTAATAAGGCCTCGAGCAGCCTCTTTGAAGCCCATTGGATATGGCCTTCGACCAACAGGAATGAAGATTTCTATTCTTTGCCTTCATCCAACCATGCCTTGCATTCATCCCTCCCAATAAGCCCTTTAATAGTTTAGACTTTCCTCTTTAAACTCCAACCTTCTCTTAAGCTTTATACTAAATTTCTAAATCCTACATAATATAAACATTATAATCAAAATAGATAAATTTCCAAATAAATTTTCTTATATCAATTCGCTTTTAATTTATTTATTAATCATTCTAATCTACATTAAGACTTACAAACATATTATATATCTTAATTAATTTTTACATAATATAAGCAATTACAATACAACATTGTAAAACAAGGAGAGGATTTTGTGGAGAGAATAGGACCTTCATGAGGTGTTATACAAGGTTCTAACCGCACAATCCCTATTGTACTTGGACAAACTCATTTTTTGACTTACTATCTATTTTGATAGCCATACTCCTCATTTTATGGTTGTGTCGCTTCTTTGGGCAATGTTGAATAGTGTGCTTAGGTTCTCTAGAATATAAGAACAATCCTTTCTGACGACTACGAGTCTTTTCTTGCTCAATAAGAGGTTTGAAAGGTCGTCGTGTTGTAACACAATTATATGGTGAAAGATGATAATATAGATCTTATTATAGAAGAGCCAAATTAAAAGAAAAGGTAGAAAAATATGGATAAAAGATAGGAAGGTAGTAAAACTTTTAGTAGTAATGCTACCCTTTTAGAAAAAAATAGCTTCTACTTACTTTGTAGGGCCAAAAACAAGGCAAAATAAGGTAGATTGGAAAAATAAATGATATAGACATCTTTAGGAAGAAGTTGAGAGTAAATTATAGAAAAATTTACTAAAAAAAATTAGATGTTGATACCCGGAGAGGGCCGGTTATGAACCAGGGTCGAAATCAGACCTTGAGGCACAAAACCGAGTCTCGACGACAACTCCAAGACTCTTTGGCAGATCGGAGAAAGAGGTTTGATAGAAGATTGGATAGGTTTTTTATGAGTATTGATTTTGGATGATTTAAAGTTGATATGACTTTGTAAGAGCTTTGCAAATCAAGGTTTTTTTTAGATAATTTGGATTTTATAAAATAAAATAGGATTTACATTTTGCATGATTTCAAGCGTTTTGTAATAGATCTATGAATGAAATTTTGTGGGTTTATGGTTATAGTTGTGTTTAGTATGTGTTGTGAATTTGAGCTCGATCTAACGATTCAATTGAGGAATATTGAGGTTTAAGTGGGTCAAGGTCTAAGAAAGTAGAATTTTAGGTCTTGTGGGGATTTTTAAGATTTCTTGCAATCTACTAGTTGGATTGGATTGAAACTTATGTGAGAGGATATTAAACTTGATTTTCGATGTGTATGAGAATTTTGAGATCAATCAAATAATGCAAAAGAGAGATATCGGCTTTGGAAGATTGGCATCAAGATTGGAGAAGAAAGCCAGCCAATACCCGAGCACATTTTTGAGGTTATCGTCAATTTAGTAACTCTGATTCTTTTTAATTTTTTTGTGCTTGTTTTTAACTTATTTATTTAGAAGAGTAAAAAATTTGAGTTAATATCAACGGTTTATTCATTAGTTATCGAGGTTTAAATTTGTTGTAGGAATTACTAGAGTTTGGTTTAGGATTTGGTTAGGGTTTGGTTTAGGGTTTAGGATTTGGATTAGAGTTTGGTGAGGATTTGATTTAGGATTTAGGATTTGGTTTAGGATTTGGTTAGGATTTGGTTCAAGATTTGATTGGGATTTGATTTAAGGTTTGTTTAGGGTTTGATTTAGGATTTAGGATTTTATTATGATTTAAGATTCTATCAGTTTTGGCCTAAATTTTGAATGAAGTTCAATAGGATTTTAACTAGAATTAAATTAAGATTAAATTGAGATGTATTTGAGTGATATTTGTCATCCTTCTAATATTTCTTTAAGAATTCTTATTGGTTGTTTGAAATTTTTTTGAAGTTTTTTTGAATTTGATTAAGCTTGCTTAGCATTATTATGGTCTAATTAGAGCATTGTTAGTATTCTATTAGAATTAGGATTTTATTATTACAATTTCTATTCTTCCTTCGACAGCCAAATACCCGGAGCATTTTCAAGCAAGACTTCACGTATTACGACAACGTACCGCATCAATTTGCATATCTTCTACTTTCGAATGTATGTGTTGAAGAGACGTTGGTGTTGCCATTGAATAATAGTATCGTTGAAGTCCACTTATACAGTTCTTAGATCAAAATTTAATAAGACGATTGTCGCACTTCAAAGTAAAGTCAATTGCTTTACTTAATGTTTGAGGATCAGGTAAGTTGAATAGAATAATTTTTTTACCTCATATTATAATCCATAGAGAAATAGGGTGATAAGTGCAATATCATTCTACTTGATATCAGTTGTAAGTTGTCAAAATTGTGAAGCATACAACATTAGTAATCGATTGTATTGTCGCAAAATATAGATCTTTTTGGTTGTAACAAAATTTGCATCATGTTTTCCATTCATGGATTGAAACTCTACTAAAAAAGCCTCTAGATTATCCAATATTGGATCTCTTCGTTCAAAAAAAGATGAAAACCATGATAATGCTTAACTTGAAAGAATCATATCAATGAATCTAACTTGTAATTCTGGAGTTGGATTTATCAATGAACTTCAACTTGTGATTGAACTTCAAACTTCTCGGGTAGGACAATTTTTGGTTTTCTAATACTAGAAGGGCGTTCCACCATAAGAGAAGAAACATGATTTGGTGTAAATATTGAAGCAGCTCCAATCATTTATATATCTTCACTTCATGCCAATCTTGTTGCTCCTTGTAGTGGTAAATTAAATTGATACATCGCAAGCATTAACTCCCTCAATTGCTCTTGCATTTTTGCCATTGTACTCTTCAATTTAGCAAGTTTTGTCATGATAATACTTAAAAAACAGAAGATATCTAATATAATTCAATATAAATAGAAAAAAAGACTTGAGAACAAAGAAAATACTAAGAACAATATCAGTTTAGAAGAGGGTAGTCCACAACTTCTAATACGCTTATGTCTTATCAAGAGAAAGGGGTAATCTACTCCTAATCAAGATTAGACAAAGCTTTGATATTGTAAGTTTACTTTTGTCAATCTGTTAAGGACAAGAACTTGATAAAAATAAATAAACAAGTGAGACTTTTCTCAAAGAAAGATGACAAAATAAAAATAACTAAATATGTATATTAAGAAAGAAACTGGAATGGCTATTGCCAAAAGATAAAAAAATTAGAGATCCTTGAAACTAGACTATAAACAAGAAAGGAATTGATAAGAGTGAAGAAGGCTTCACTCTTGCCTCTATATATACTATCTACCTAAGAGCTACGTGGCAACGTTCTATAAGACCTCCAAAAACGTGTTGACTTTACAATACGTATCTTAACTTGCAAGGTAAGTTTTCTATGTAGGTGCCACATAGTTAGCTTGTTCCGCAAGCTATCAACATGTGTGGCATGTGGTTAACTTGTTGATCAAGTTTCTAACCTATTAATCAAGTATAAATACATGTAAAGCCAAAGCAATATCTATGAAGCTTCTAAGAAGCTTCTCTAGAAGATATTATGAAATTAATTTACTTTTGCCTATTTCTATCTATTCATATCACCTAGGTAACAATTATAATAAATATATGTCTATGACAATTGTTGAAGAGGATGTAAAGTTTTGAGGAAGATCAATGGTTTGATTCATAGATATTGAGGTTCTAAACAATATTAAGATTAGATTGAATTGATTAAGATTTGGTTAGGATATAATTTAGGATTAAGATTTGATTTAAGATTTGGTTTGGAGTTTAGGATTTGATTTAGTGATTAGGATTTATTTAGGGTTTGTTTTAAGATTTAAGATTTGTTTAGGATTTGATTTAGGGTTTAGAATTTTTCTAGGATTTGATTTAGGATTTAGGATTTGTTTAGGTTTTGCTTTAGAATTCACGATTTTTCTAGGATTTGATCTAAGATTTAAGATTTGTCTAGGATTTGATTTAAGACTTAGGATTTTTCTAGGGTTTGGTTTAGAATTTAAAGTTAATCTTAGATTTGATTTAGGATTTTGGATTTTTCTAAGATTTGATTAATGTCTATTATGGTTTCAATGAAGATTAAATTAGAACTTGATTGAGATTTATTTAAGATATATTTGTAATTATTTTAATATTTTTTAGGATTTCTTAAGGATTCTTTTAAGATTTATTGTAGATTTTCTTTTAATTCCTTTAAGATCTCTTATTATTTTTCTTATAATTTCTTTAATATTTTTTTTAAATTTGATTAAAGCTTATTTAACATTATATCAAGGATATAAATCTTAAAGAAAGAAAATCCGTAATACACTGTTGTGTCTTTGAATAAAACTAGAAAGTCACTTAAAAGGTGATGTAATATTAAACTAGAATAGCTATTGTCAAAAATAAAAAGACTAGAAAGTCTTGAAATAAGACTAAGGACTAGAAAGATATTGACAAGAGTGAAGAAGGCTTTACTCTTACATCTATATATACTCTTAACTAGGAACTATGTGGTGATGTCCTATAAGACTTCTAAAATGTGTTGACTTTGTTAGCTACATGTCTTAACTTGTAAGGTAAATTATCTATGTATACATTGTCCTGTTGTGGTTCCACTCCTATATGAAAATAATATAATTATATACTTAATATATAATTTATTTAATAACATGGTGAAAGCCATATTAATAGATTTTAGTTGGTTGTAGAATATAATTTGATTATTACCTTGAGAAGAGGTTTTTTAAAAAGTTTACTATAGAATTTGTATAATTTTAATTTCCTTATGATAGTGGTTTTTAAGATTGGTTTTGGTTGATAATAACTTCTAAATATTTAGAATCACCTTTGTTAGACATTGGTGACATTTGAAAACTTCTTTTGGTTCTTTTATTTGGTGTTTAGAGCATAAATTATGTAAATCTTATAAGTAAAAGGATTGAAGAAGGATTTTGGTAGCAAAGAGAGTAATTAAGGCACCAACATAGATGAATAGCGATGAATAATAAAAATCTCCATTCCTATTGGTCAAAAATCATGACCAATGGGCTTTAAGGAAGCTGCCCGAGGCCATATTAGGGATTAGGTTAGTTTCTCGAGGCCATTTGAGTTTTGAAGGCTAGGGTCAAAAAGTTTAAATTTTTGGCTATGGTTTTGGTATAAGTTTTGTATAGTTTGGAGTTTATATGAAGGAGATACAAGTGCTCAAAGTTAAGGTGTTGATTTGGGAGCTACTATCACTCTTTTTGGCATACCGCAGGCGTACGGACAGAAATTGAGGATCGGTGACCGTGATTAGAGAGAGCACTTTTGCGGCTACACTTGTCATATACTGCTTACTGGATTCCAAGTTAATCTAAAGGAGTTATTGGATTTTGAAGTTAGCACATGCAATCTAAGGGTAGTAAGTAACCCGATTTATTAGTGAATGTCTCTTGAGCTATATCTTGAGCAATTTGATAAGGTCTTAGCTCAAAATTACAAGAAATGTGTAATTTCATGTCAATAAACTTTATGCATAAGTTTTATGAAATTTGAGTATTGAATTCTTGAGATATTAAAAAATTGTGCTTGGGTGTTTGTAAATTAGGGTTTAGATCATCTTCTAGGATTTCTTAGATGTCAAAAGATCGGAAGTGAATTTGTGGTTGGATTTTTTTGCAATAAAATTCAAAGGTGAATTCTACCTATCTTGTAAATTTGAGACAAATTGAACGGTTAGATCAAGAGTTATGATTTTCTAAAGTTCACAACAAGAAAATCCTTCGCGAGATAAATATGTTTTGAAGGGGTTTTGTTATATTCTGAGTTTTATGCAAAATGAAGGAGTTTTGGGAGGCTTATACAAGATTCATATAAAGATTTATGCTACACTCTCTACAGCTAGATATCCAATGTATTCCTAGATAGTAAATCCCGCCATACGACAATGCCACATAGTAAGCTTGTTCTATAAGCAAGCTACTACACGAAGGTAACTTGTTCCACAAGCTAGTTCATCGAAGTAACTTGTTTCCCAAGCTACTACATGGAGGTAATTTTTTCCACAAGCTACCAATACATGGTTAATTCGTTGGCCAAGTTTCTAATCTACAAACACATCTAAAGTCAAAATCGCGTTTATAAAACTTCTAAGATACTTTTTTAGAAGACTTTATGAAATTAATCTATACTTACTTACTTCTATCTAATCATATAAGTAACTAATGATATAAATGTATATGTTGATGATATTATCCTTCCTTCTAGGAACAAGTTTCACAAGGAGCTGTCATCATCTTTCATGAATCTTTACAATTCTTTATCTTAGTTTTGATAGATGTCTTCAATGAAAGGCCTTAACCTTCTTTATTGCATTTGTAAGATTCTTTGTTGGCTCCCATATGCATTCGCTAATATCACATCCATGCCAATGAATAAGATATTTCAACCTATTTTGGTACCACCTTGAATCTAAAATTTCTTCCATTTCAAATTCTTGATTATTATCTACTTCTATAGGAGGAGGTGGCATTTTTCTTCTCGAGATATTCACTATCTTATACGGCTCAAAAAAGGACACGTGAAATATAAGATGGATCTTCATAGACTCCGATAGATGTATTCAATAAGCTACAAGATTGATTTTTTTATAAATAGAAAAATGTCTTAGCCTACGATAGTCCAACTTATCTTAAAGATGAGTAGTTTTGATATTGCGACAAAGTAACCATACCTTATCACCTATATTAAATTGTGGTTACTTCTTACAATAAGCATCTATATTAGACTTTTGTCATTCTTGAACTTCCTTCAATTGTATCTTTATTGTTCTATGTAGCTCTAATAAATAATTTACTATATCTTCTGCCATAGCATTATCAACTTTTGAAAAGTCAAAAGTATCAAGTCGTAGATGATAACCATAATTGACAAAGAAAGGTGTTTATGGAATAGAAGAATGTACCAAATTATTCTATGCAAAATTTACCAATGGCAAAAAAAATGTCCAATCATCTTGATGATAATTGATGGTACATCTCAAATATTGCTCCAGAACTTGATTCACTTGTTCCATTTACCCATCAGTTTGAGGATGAAAAGCCAACGAGAGTTTTATATCTACCTTTAGAATCTTAAATAAGATTCTCTAAAATTTTGATATAAATTGAATCCCTCTATCTAATATAATATCTTTTGGTAATCTATGATATCAATAGATATTATCAAAGAAAAGCTTAGCCATTTTTTCACCTATGATAGATTTTGTACATAGTACAAAATGTGCCATCTTTATAAAACGATCTACTATCACAGATATAGAATCATAAGAACTTGAGGCTGAAAGACCTATGATAAAATCCATAGAAACGGAAGACCATGGTTGTTGTGGAATTGGTAATGATTGAAGAAGTCAATAAGGTTGATGGTGAGGAGTTTTGGATCTTGAACAAGTATTGCATGATTGTACAAAGACTTTGAGTGCCTTCTATATTTGAGGCCACTAAATATTTCTTAATATTAGTTCTAAAGTCTTATTGTATAAAAAATATCTGGTTGCTAGAAAATGATGACAAGCTTAAAAGACACGTAATCATGTTTCGCCTTCTGGAATATATAGGTGATCTTTGAATTATAATAGGTTGTTCTTAAATTCAAACTTTGAAGTGTTATAGGACTTAAAGGAAGTATTCTTGATATCATCAACAAGAAAATTAGAGGATATATTTGATTGAATTTTCTTGACAAAGGTTGAATCAATAATCAATGTTTATTTTATTGCTCAAAGATGAAAATGCTCAAGCTTCAAGAGAATCATTTTTTGTTGATCAAAAGATGCATCTCCTTCTTTTGATGCAAGATAAGAATATTTAGAAAGGGTGTCTGATAGACCTTGTTGTTTTTTGGATTGATAGGTGATCTTGAAATTAAATGTGGATAAAGGCATGCTTCAATGGAATTAACAAAAATTTAAAACATGTGTTGACATGAAGTACTCAAGATTCTTATGATCAGTATATATAGTGACTCGACTTAAAGCGCCTTTTAAATAATGATGTCATTTTTGAAATGACTCTATGATTGCGAGGAGCTTTTTATTGTAGATATCATAATTAATCTTGATTGCTAAAAATTTCCTAGAATGAAAAGTTACTGATTGGAGTTTATCATCTATTTATATTTAAATGATGCATTAAATGATGCTTCTACTTCTTTATTCCATTGAAGTTTGTTTTTACAAGTCAAACGTGTAGGTGGAGCTACAACTTAAAAAAAGTTTTTGATGAAGATTTGATAGTAATTAGCAAAGCCCAAAAGGCATTGCACATCTTGTGTTGTTCTTGAAATCTTCAAATTTATGATAGTTTGGACCTTCTTCGGATCCATCACAAGGCCTTTATTAGAAATGATGTATCTTAAAAAAAGAACTTGAGTAGTGTAGAATACACACTTTTTTAACTTACTATATATAATCTTTCATCTCTAAATTTCTATAACACACAACAAACATGAAATTCATGTACTTCTATATTCTTAGAATAAATTAGAATGTCATCTAAATAGTAAATGATAAAATCATCCAAAAACTCACAAAAAACATCATTCATAAGATGTTGAAAAGTAGCTGGTACATTCATGAGTCCAAAAAGCATGACATCATATTCAAAATATCCATACCTAGTTTAAAAAGTAGTCTTTCATTCATCTCCTTTTTTAATACGAACTAAGTTGTATGCTCCTTATAGATCTATTTTGATATAGATCTTTGCTCGATTGAGTTGGTTAAGATGTCCTAAAATCAAAGGTAAAGGATGCCTATTCTTGATGGTGATTTTATTGAATCGTCCATAATCTACACACATCTATAAAAATATATTTTTTTTCTTTACAAATAAGATAAGAGCTCGACTGGGGATTTAGAATGGCCTATAAAGTTCTTTGCCAAATTCTCATCAATGTACTCTTTTAGTGCAGCCAAATCATTCTGCAATAAGTTATAGATTAGTCTGAATGGTGGTTGAACTCTTTTTTATAGATCAATTGAACAATCATTAGGTCAATACTCCAGAAGAAAAATTTTTCTTTTCAAAAACATCTTGAAATTCTTGATATAGGCTAAGAATACTACTTGACATTTTTCCACCATTAGAAATAGGCGTAGTATATATAGTAAAATATGATTGTTCTTTTGTAACATGCATAAAAATTCTTGCACATATCAGTAAAGGTTTGGATGTACTACTCTTATATACTTCTATTTCACTAACCCAAACTTGGATTATACTACCAGAAAAGTTAAGGTTATGAAAAATCCAATCTATTTGAGGATTATATTTTTTTAGCTATAATAATCTTAAAATAATTAGATTAGAAAGAGATCTTATTACATTAAATACTACTACACTATTATGATCTTTAATTGCTACATCTAAAGGAGCAGTCTTATAGATACTATTTCCAAAAGACAACAAAAAACCACCTATGACTTCTACATGTACAGGTTTAGTTTTCTTGACTAAATATATTTTTTGATTTTTGACAAAATCTTTGTTTGTAAAAGAAGTTGAGGCTCATTAATCTAATTATTTTTACGTCCTAAACACACATCTATTATTTTATAATTTTTACGTCCTAAAATTAAGGTAAAAAATTATAAAGTAATTGTTTATGAAAGAAGTTGAGGCTCATAAAGGCAAAGACTTTATAATTTTTACGTCCTAAACACACATCTATTATAAAACAAGGTGAGGAGTTTGAGGATAGAATATGACCTTTACTAGATTTTGCACATGATTCGAGCTACATAATCTGTATTGTAGCTGAAGAAACTCATTTTTTGCCACATTATCTTCTTTCGTAATTATGCTTTCTATTTTGTAATTGTGTTGCTTCTTTGGAAAATGTTGAATAGTGTGTTTAGCTTCTCTATAATATAAATATAAACTCTTTTGGAAACGTCAAGTCTTTTCTTACTCCGCAAGAAATTTAAAACGTATTGTATCAATTTGCATTGATTTTGACTTTGATAAATATGTTTTAGAAAACTTGGGACCTGCTGCTATTACTTGACTTATTTCTTTTTAGCTAAGTCTTTGTTCTACACTCCTTTCAAATAATCAATTGTTGCATGCAATGGCTTCACCAATAAATTATTTTAAAGATTCTCTTTTTAACATTCTTAATAACAAATCTTTGATACTATCCTTCAATTCATATCAAAATTGATTGATAAATACTTTATTATTCTAGTCTCTTGTCATATTACATGCTATCTAGCTTGAAAACATACTGGGCATCTGACTATAGAAGATAAAATGATGTTTTGCAAGTATCCAAGTAGTCTAGTGGATTTCAACTATCTAAACACAAATTATTTTGGATTTCAATGTAAAAACTTAATTCCAATATAAAGTACTTAGAACACTATTTTTAAAAGCTTTTGAATATTATAAACTCATATTTTTTTTTATTTGTTATTTTTATTTCTACTTCATTTATTTATTTATTTATTTATTTATTTTTTTAAATCCTAATCCTGGATAGCGAGCCTCGACAAGTTGTAATTCTCAATCTGACTATCCGATTGTTGTGAGACTTCTATCACTAGTATCTTTACAAGTCTTCTAAATGCTCAAGAAGTTCAATCCAATCCAACTTATAAATTGTAAGAAAACATCGTAAATCCATGCTAAAGTCCCTTGACCATCGCCTAAAAGATTGATGACAAACTTTAATTTTTAATTTTTCCTTCTCTGATCGTTAATTCTCATTCAAACTTTAAGAGCAGCTCTACCTTTAAGTCTTCAACTTACCGCATCAAAATTCACCTTATTCCAATTGGTAGATCTCAGATATTATAAAAACCCTAAACAATTCCAATATGCCAACTTCTGATACTTCTTTATACTAATGATCAAATATCCTCTATCAGTGTTGTAAGATTAACAAAATTTTTTGTATACACTTAGTACACTCAACTATCTAGACACCTCTAAAATTTCAACTACAGATGTCTCTCTAATTTTGCAAAACAGTCAAGAATACTAGCCTTTACTTTATTGTAAAAATCCAATTCACCAATACAAACACTGACTTTGAGCAACGATTGCAAAGTCCTCCCAAATCCTATGAAATCCAATTCTACACCTTTTGAAGGAGCTTGAAGCTAGCTCTCCAATCCCAAAATCTCGATCTTCGAATGCCTCCTTCTTTTTCTTGTCTTTTTTTTTAACTCCGTGAAGTCTCCTATTCTTTTGCCATGGACTCTGAATTGGAACAACAGACCCACTTCCATGGAATTCCCGTCTTTAAGAGGATCTTTCTATGAAAAGGATGTTTCTCCAAAACAACATAGAGAAAGGAACAGCTTGAAATAGAACCTAAGTCTCCGTATTCAGGACCACATTGGTTTGCCCAATTGAGTTAAGTCTCATATTGGATAAGAGGCCTATAACAGGACTTAGATTGGATGTCCCCGTAATTGGGTCAAATTGGCCCTTCACATCAAACTCATCCAAATATTGAATTGATCTTTTTCCCTTTTGTTGACTCTTGGTAAGAATGGCTCGGACTCATTCCACCCGATTTATCAGAGAATCTTGAGGACCTCAATTTATTCCTTCAATTTTTCTTTGACTTTCGATCTATTAATCCCGATTATTGAAATTGAACGGAGTATTACATTGTCGATAAGTATGCCCTGACTATTTGCTATTCCTACACACTGGTGCATAATTGTCATTAGCTCTGGGATTGGGACATTCACTAGCATAATGACCAATCTGTTTGCAACAAAAACAACAAAGTGGTCTTCTTGTATCTCCATCAGGCATATTTGATGTCTCCATTGGTATATACCTACTAAGCTTGTTCTATGTAGGATTAGAAAATGATCCTAGTCGTCCTGTTGGTATGAAGGATATTTGGTTTGATGACGCCGGTGGAGCATACGCTATTGTCACATTTGGTGGTACAGCTTGCAATGGGGTGACATTAACTGGCCCTTGAATATTGGCACTCGAATTGGCCACTATTTCTAACATCCAAGATGGCTCAATATTAATAAATCTTTTCCATTTATATTTTCACCATATAGCCATGTTACAACACGACATCTACTCCCTCTGAACCTGTGCATCTTGTGGTATGTACCAAATATCCTAGTTGTTGTTTGATTTATAATATTTTCTCTAAGTCTTTGTCCAAATTCTCTTCATCACTTTTGCTATCCAAATCAAATTCATCTTCTTATTGAGGAATACCTATATCTTCACGAAGGTCTTCTATATTTATTTTTGTGTCTCTTTGTTTAAATATTTTTACTTGCCTCCCTGCAATTGGTATTTTTAACCATATTCCATCTAACTCTTGCAATGAATAAGTTATATTATCATGAACAGTTGTTACCACATACAGTCTAAACCATTGCTTAGAAAAATTCCTTAAAGTACTATGTTGATTGTCCAAGCTACCATCATAGACCAGAACCGAATCACCTTCTTCAATTACTTTAGGCCTCAATCGATGCTTCTTATCAAATCTTGCCTTGTTTTGTAACCTTGCTCTTTTTAACCTTTCTAATGCTATTTGCACATCTTCCGATCTTTTCTCTAGTTGTTGAATTCTAATAGCTAGAAGTTCTTCTCTTGTCAATCCATCTTCTTATGATAGCACACTCCAAGTAGGTACTTTTTCTTCGATTGATATAATTGGTTTTTAACTTGTTATAAGCTGAATAAACATATATCCTGTTATTGAGCTATGAGTTGTTCGATAAGTCCATAATACAAATGACAAAAGTCGTGGCCATTTTCTAACCTTTCCATTATAAGCTTTAATTAATGCTTTCACAATCGGTGGGTGACCACGTTCACTTTTTTCATTTCCTTCAGGATTATAAGCAGTAGTCAGTGATAGTTTAATTCCACATCTTTCAAAGAATTCACGAGCTTCTTGTACATTTAATTCTCCACGATCTGCAGTGATTTTTCCTATACATCTATAGCGGCAAATAACATCTTCAAGCAAAAATTTACAAATTCCTTCTGTAGATTTTGTTCTCAATGCTCTTCCTTCTACTTGATTTGATAAATCTTCATGAGCTAAGACCAAATATCTCATTTGTCATAACTCGATTGGCATAATAATCAAATCAACAACCCATTTAAATTGAATAGCTAGAGGATATGTAGGATGAAGACCATCTCGATGTCATATATTAGAATACTCTTGACAAATTTTACATGATTCTACAAATAAGAGCACATCTCGATACATATTTTTCCACCAATATTGTTCCTTAAGTTTAGCAAAAGTAGCCCAAATTCCTCTATGTCCTGCCCCTAAACTATTATGAAACCCCTTTAATAATTTATATTTTTCTTCCTTATTGCCTATCACTCTTTGTGGCATTCTAATTCCTTTCTTTGGTCTCTTCCATAAGAATCCTTCTTGAAGCAAAAATCCATATGTTTTTTTTCTTATTTGTTTAAATTTTTTTATAGATTAATTTTCTTGCTTAGTGAAGGTATTTAAGTAATGACCAATTTCTAATAATTCTCCTTCATAAAATTCTTCAAGAAATAGCTTGTTTTCTTTATTGAGATTTGATACTGAATAGAATTTTGATCCAACATCATCAATGTCTTCAACCATTTCGTCTTCTCTTTCATATCTTGCTTGAGATAGCATATCTGCTACTAAATTGTCATTTTCACTAACATGCTTAAATTCCAAATTTAATTACTTAATATAAACAATCCATCTTAACATTGTAATATCCGACATTGAACAATTATTAATCATTCCAAGTTATGGTAAGCAATCCATTTCAATTACTACTACTACACCAATCAAATAATTCCTTTCAGCTTTCATAGCCGAAACAACTCTCCAAAGTTCTCTTTTGACTTGCGAATATACACATTGACGAGTACTTAAAACTTTAACTCCATATCAAATTGTAAATATATTTCCACTTAAATCATCTTGATCCAAAATCCATCCAATAGCAATAGGACTAGTATCTATAGTAAGAATTACTTGTCTATTATAGTCATAATCAATTTTTCTTAAAATTGGAGGTGTCACCAATAACACCTTTAGCTTCTGCATTGCTTTAATATGCTTTCTTTTCTATTTAAATTAATAATCCTTACATAATAATTTATACAATGGATCCTCTACATGAGCATAATCAAGAATCCATATACGATAAAATACACAAGCTCCTAAAAACCTGCGTATTTCTGTTAAAGAATCACATGAATCCTTCATCCTTCCAATTGCATCAACTTTTCTTGGATTTGGCTTTCTCCCATAAAACCTAGACAAATGTCCAACAATAAGAACTTCCTACACTCCAAATGTAGATTTTGCTCCTAAAAGTGTATGATGAACCTCTTCAAGTCGAGTTAAAATCTTTTTACAATCTTGTATATGATCAACAACATATTTGCGACACCCCTTCTTATCTAAAGTTTCATCTCTTTCTCCTTCTTTACATTCTTTGATAGGAACATCATCTAAAAAAAGGGATAGTTTTTTCAGGAATGAAATCTCTTAGTACCTTCTTCATCCCATTCATCATATATACAACTGAGTTAGTAGCACCTTGTGGGAGAATACACATTTTAAGCAATTTAAGTGGTATTTTCATTGTTGTTAGATCTCTACTCCCATGCACAAGTTAAAATTGATCATAACCCAAATATAAATCACCTATTGAATAAATTACCCTTATCACAAACGCTTCTGCAAACTCGTCTACTAAAGATCCTATACTTGTATTTCTTATAATTACTACATTTATTGGCTGCATATCTTGAATAAAACGTAACGATCCATTTTTCTTAAGCACTGTTGTCGTGTTGTAACACGAGTATACCATGAAAATATAAAGAAAGGGGACTTTTATTAATATTCAATTACCTCGAATATTGGGAGCAACGACCAATTTCAGTGCAAATACTGAGAGGCTAGGGTTAGTCACCCCGTTACAGTCAGCCGGGGCATACTGAAATGCTCCGTTCGATTTCAATAACGGGAGTTAGCAGGAAGGGAAAGGACCAATTCACACGATGGGTGAGCCTGGTTAGAAGAGCCAATTGGATCCAATTTCAAGGCATCCAATCCAGGTCCTCTTATCCAATATGAGACCTGAATTGGTCAGGCAACCCGATGCAGTCTAATTACAGGAAAATCCAGGTCTTACTATGGGCCTCAGCCAATCTGACGTGAAGGACCAATTTGATCCAATTACGAGAACATCCGGGTCTTACTACTAGACTCTTACCCAATATGAGACCTAAATTGGTCGGGCGACTCAATGTGGTCCCGATTAGGGGGTTCCGATTCCGTTTCAAGCTGTTCTGTTCTTTGTGCCATTTTGGGAACGTTCTTTTGGTAAAAAGATCTCTTAAAGGTAAAAATGGAGGAGAAAGTTCTAACGGTGAGAGCCAATTTCGGATCCAAGCTCTGACGGCGGGAGCCAATTTCGGATCCAAGATAGAAGATTGAAGAAATTCAGAATTAAGGTTAAGAAATGGGAGGGAGAGAATAAGTTTTGGGGGGGGGGGAGGAGTTTTGAAGGATCAGAGAGCTAGCTTCATGCTTCAGGAAGGGAAAAAAAGACAAAGAATTGGATTTTTTTTCTTCATAGGGTTTTGGAAAGACTGAGGCAATCGTTGCTGAAGTTAGTGTTGTAATGGTGAATCGGGATTTTTAATGAAGTGGGTTTGATTACTCTTGATAGTTTTGTGAAATTGAGTTATATCTGTGATGAAGAATTAAAAGGGTGTCTATAGGATTGAGTATGCAGAGTGAATGAAATTTATTGGGTTAATCTAACAAGACAGTCAGTGGATACAAGATCGTGAATATAAAGCGGTATCGAAGATTAGCAGTTTGGGTTGTTCGGGGTTCTTTGTAACGTCTAGAGACCTACCGGCTGGGGCAAAAAGGACTTTGGCGAGTAGTCGAAGGGCATCCGTATAGATTTACGGTGTATTCTTGTAGTTGTTTATATTCCAACAGTTAAAAACCGATAGACTGTTTGAATATTAGCGAATCTCCATACTACCTTCTACAGCTAGACGTTCGACACGTTCTCGAGCAAGAAAGTATGTAATACGACACCGTAAAACAATAACTATAATATAGAGCAAAAGAAGGCTCCAAAATTTTCATTCGTAATTTTTCTTTCAATAATTCCACCAATTTAGGTAAATGTGCCCTCGGCACGGAAATTGGCCTTAAGTTCCAAGGCACATGAGGTACTATAAAGATAACCATAGGAGGATCAACATTAGGATCTTTACATCCTATTTCACGAGACCCAAAGGTAAATATTTTACCTCGTTTCACAATCATTTTTTTAAAATATTCTATTTCTATTGGAAATAAAGAACCATCACATCTAATCTTCAATTCTTCAAAAGTCTCCTTTGTAAACTGATGTCTAATCTTCTTTTGATGCTTATTCTATTTGTTCTTTAAAATCTTTTGATAAAGGTCCGGCAATAGGTTTTACCTTTTTATCTACTGTTTTATATTTTGTCTCTACAATAACTTTTGGTACTTGAAAAGATTCAAGTATAGAATAAACCTCCCTCGAATGAATTTCCACAATCTTACCATTATTTTTTAATCCAATAGATGCAATTAATTCTAAAGAATCCTCCAATCTATTTTCTTCATAAACACCTAAAATCTTCTCGTCATCTTCTAATGTCCTTAACTTACGTAATTTCCTTTCAATATTATATAATCTTTATCTTTCTTTTCTTTTAAAATCATCAACTTTCTTATATATAATATTTCCATTCTCAAAAATATCAATAAAACTCACATCAAAGGTACCTTCATTTTGCAAGAGTACCTCCTCTTTTGTACCTTCATAATCCCGCTCTATAGTAGTACTTTCCCAAAATCCTTAAATCCTTCAACAACCCTTAGCAATGGTTTTTTCCTCAACCTATCTCGTCTGTTCATGAATAGGAGGTACTACTAGAAATTATATAACTTTCCTTCCACCTTCACTATGTACTCTTGCATAAGCAGAACCATTGTTAAGTACTTTTATTTCCATCTGTATTGCCATAATATAAGGTTGTCCTAAAATCAATAGATAAGATGTTGTATCTTGAACAAAGAAATATTGTTTTGTCACAACATCTCCAATCCAAATTTTGACATTTGAACAAGTATTATATAATTCGTATCATGTATTATTAGTAGCTTGTATTGTCCATCTATGTTCCATATCAATTGACCATTTTTGCTTCTTATAAAGATCTTTAATTATAAGATTTATTTCAAAACCATGGTCAATGAAATCAACAATTGGTTCTTCTATATCTCCTACTTTCACCAATACTTCAGTAGTTGCCCTTGCATAATGTTTCCGAGTATAATGGCTTGAAGCTTCCATTTTCTTATCACTATAATCTTTGAAACATCTTCATTGATTATATCCATTCTTTTCATTTGTTAATTGCTTGTAACCATTATCAACCTCTTCTTCATCTTTATATAATCTTGCATCAATAGCATGACTCATTCCAGCTTCACCCATTAATTGCCTCTTTCGCTCAATGCTGTCAATGATAACATCATGAAACTCTTTCTTTGTAATTCCCAAAATTTCTTTCAATGTAATTTCCACCTTAGCATTTAATAGATGTTCTTCCAGCACCCCTTTTAAATTTGTTGCCACTTCATTATCAGAAAGTAGCTTATAAGCAATTGATTTATCCTTTTCTTTTGTCTCCTTTGTTTTTTTTTCCAATGATGCTGAAGTATCTTTTATAGGCATTTCTTGTGAAGCCGCCTCACGAGCCTTGTCTCCTTGAGTTTACCTCTTAAAAGAATTTCCTTCTCTTGTATCATCAAAATTTTCTCATCTCTTTTCTTCCATCAAAACTTCACGTTGACTCTTAGCAATATATGCATGAACTGAAAGAGATTCAACAAGATCTTTCCAACGTGTTGCACCTTATATTGTAGCTGCAGTCTTCAATAACACTTCTCAGGATATTTTTCTTTTTTACATTGTCAAAATGGCAGAAGCCCAAAATTCACTAGTTTCTATACTTCTACCAAAGTCATCATCTACTCTAGTGCCATAACTTGCACTTTCTTGTGTTACTATTCTATGTTCTATTAAATAATCTTGAATCAATGCTCTCATACCTCCTTTGCCAAAATTGGTTTGAAAGAGATCCTCTGTATCCTTTAACGCAATCTTTCCATCTTTCTAGTAAATAACTCCTTGCTGCACCATATTACTAAATTCATTGCAATCCTTCCTAGTATGTGAAACGTTGTCGTGTTATAGTCCGGCTACTATATGAAAATAATGTAATTATGTACTTAATATATAATTTATTTAGTAACATGGTGAGAGCCATATTAGTAGATTTTAGTTGGTTGTAGAATATAATTTACTTATTACCTTGAAAAGACGTTTAAAAAGTTTACTATAGAATTTGTATAATTTTAATTTCTTTTTGATAGTGGCTTTTACGATTGGTTTTGATTGATAGTAACTTCTAAATATTTAGAATCACCTTTGTTAGACATTGGTGACCTTTGAAAACTTCTTTTGGTTCTTTTATTTGGTGTTTAGAGCATAAATTATGTAAATCTTATAAGAAAAAGGATTGAAGAAGGGTTTTGATAGCAAAGGAAGTAATAAGGGTACCAATATAGATGAATGGAGATGAATGATGAAAATCTCCATTCCTATTGGTCAAAAATCATGACCAATGGGCTTTGAGGAAGCTGCCCGAGGCCATATTAGGGATTAGGTTAGTTTCTCGAGGCCATTCGAATTTTGAAGGCTAGGATCAGAAGGTTTAAGTTTTTGGCTATGGTTTTGGTAAAAGTTTTGTATGATTTGGAGTTTATATGAAGGAGATACAAGCGCTCAAAGTTAAGGTATTGATTTGGGAGCTACTGTCACTCTTTTTGGCATAACGCATGCATACGGACAGAAATTGAGGATCGGCGACCGTGACTAGAGAGAGCACTTTTGCAGCTACACTTGTCATATACTGCTTACTGGATTTTGAGTTAATCTAAAGGAGTTATTGGATTTTGAAGTTAGCACATGCAATCTATGGGTAGTAAGTAACCCGATTTATTAGTGAATGTCTCTTGAGCTATATCTTGAGCAATTTGATAAGGTCTTGACTCAAAATTGCAGAGAATGTGTAATTTTATGTTAATAAAATTTATGCATAAGTTTTATGAAATTTGAGTATTGATTTCTTGAGATATTAAATATATGTTTTGAAGGGGTTTTGTTATATTTTGAGTTCTATGCAAAATAAAGGAGTTTTGGGAGGCTTATAAAAGATTCATATAAAGTTTTAAACTACACTCTCTACAACTAGATATCCATTGTATTCCCAGATAGAAAATCACACCATATGACAGACTTGGTGAATCCGACGTGAAAATTTCTAGAGTAGAGAGTTTTGAAGAAATATTTTGGCTTTCTATTATAGATGGGGGGCAAAGAAGTGGTAGTAGGAATTACAGTGGAGAATCTCCATTACAACTTAATCCCACTACAACTCAAATATTTCAAGCATTTGCACTTTTTATGCAAACACAACAAGCAGTGGAACGTAAGGAAGCAATGGCTACTAAAGCCTTGCAATTTATTGTTGGTTTATTGGATCAATTTGATAGAAGAAATATTTCCAAGTATCTTAAGTATTATTCTTGAGAGATGGAGCTCAATAAAGTGCTTGAGAAAGATATGATCCTTACATTTGAGCTTGCAGGTGTACTCGAGCTTCGTGAGCATATAATAGATATTATTAAAACTCATGGAGAGAAATGGGAGGATTTTATCCTTCAGCTAAAAGAAGAGTATTCTTTAGAAGATGTAGAAAGGGTGATAAGAAAATCGTTTATGGAATGAATCAATAAATCCAACCAGGGATTGGTTGCAATAAAGTTATTCTAAGAATTTGAGAGACAGTTTCTTCAATTATCTTGAGTGGAAAAGCTTATACTTGAAAGTGATAAGATGGAGTTATTTCTTCAATTAGCTAGCAATGATTTATAAAAGGACTTGGAATTACTATTGGAAGATAATACAGAGGACAACGGACTTATTACTGATTGAAAGAAAGTCTTTGAAATTGTGGGCATACTTGCCAAAAGAAAGTATCGGAGGAATAAGGTGGTAGTAAGGTAAGAGACTAGACCTCCACCAACTACAATATCTCATAGGCAACTGCCAGAACCTACTATACCAATAAGTACTATTCCAATTTCTATGTCTACAGGTGTACCACAGAAAGATATAATTGATGAGTTGGTAAAAAGAATGAAATACTTACAAATCAAACTACCAAAGCTAGAGGAAAAAGAAGGATTATTTGAGAGCAAATTTGTATCAAAGCCATGATATATACAACAATGTATTTGGTACGATAGTATGGAGCATCTTGAAAGGGAGTGTGGAGATTTTGCTGATATTCTGCGATAGAGAATAATTTTATAGAAGGATGGAAAAATTATGTTGCAAGATACATGTGAGTTTCTCTAAACCAATTTTAGAAAAGGAGGGATGAAAAAGGTTTTAGAAGAGCATTTATCTCAATAGACTATGGCATCAAGAAAAGCTAATACTTATGGCATTGAGGCTGTAAGAGAGAAGGATGATATTTTTGACAATCATATAAATACAGAGAATCTATAGAATCATACTATTATCAGTATGAATAAAAAAAATAATAAGACAGGAATTACTTAATATAGCCATAATAATTAGAAATACCACAAGATAGAATGATCCTTTAGATATTATGTCTGTACATGCTTATTTGGCCAAGTTCCAACATGAAGCTCTAATGGAGGTGAAAAGGGAAAGAAATGAAATAGAAGAAAATTTTGAAGAGCCAACTAATAAGAAGAGATCTCAAAGGCATGCAGAAATAATACAAAATAAAGAAATACCTATATCAAATGCTAATAGACCATCTAAGGCTCAGCCATCAACATCGCACCTTGAAAATGCGCCACTGCCAAAAGAAAAATGGAAAGAAAGGATTGAGGTTGATAAAGATAAAAGAAAGAGTAAGCATGTTACTTATAAGCTTCAATCAGATATTGAGGCAGCCACAAATTTGAAAGGAGTATTGGAAGAAAGAGTATTGAATGCCAAAATTGAATTTACTCTACGAGAAATTTTAGGCATTGCAAAGAGAGAGTTTCATGAAGTCATCATAGACACATTAAGCGAAAGAGGCAGTTGATAGGAGAATTTGCTGTATCTAGTGCTTTGGATGCAATCTTGATTGAAGAAGAGGAATATGAATTGGTAGAATGTTGTATCAATAAAAAGGGACAATTTTATTTGGATGAATGCAAGGATGATGACAAGAGCCTTTGACACTATACCAAGGGACATTGGATAAGAGCCACTACAAAGACTTTAATAAAAATAGAAGACATGGTAGAACGAGTAATTACTCTCATTGACCATGGATCTGAAATTAATATTATGTTAAAAGAAGTCTATATATGTAGAAGGTGGCTCATTGATATTAACCATGAATGGATGATTTGAGCAATAAAGAATATATGAAGAAATCTTTATAGTATTGAAGAACAAGCACTTTGAAGACACAATACTTAGCATCAACAAGGTTGCATACAAAGAGAATATGGAATAAGATGTCTTTCACTTCCAATATCCATTACTTATAGGTAGTGGTTGCTGTCCTAAAAGACATCTTCCTCTCTTTGACTTTTACACATGTGGCCCTAAGATCCTTTTGGTATCTCACGAGCCTCGAAGATATCCTATGACACATACTAATGACTCATACTTAGTCTTTGGATATTTCCTTGTTAATACTTTATCCTTTTGACTTTGACTCTTGGTCCATGACTTCGTCTTATATCCATTGGATGTCCTTACCATATACCAAGAGTCAAATCTTTGACCACTAGTAACTTATCTAAGTTAATACCCTCTATAGGGTAATTTATTCTACTTTTATTTTAATACTCTCACTTTGCTATTGGCCAAATGAATTTTAATCCTAATGTCTTTGTTATCATGTGGTATCTATCTTTTACTAATGTCTTTGTCAACAAATCAGTAAGCATTTCCTCTATTGTATAATACTTCATATCAATCACTCCCATTTCAATCTTCTCTCTTATAAAGTGATGTTGAATGTCAATGTGCTTGGTCCTTGAATGATACTTTGAAATCTTTACAAATGCAAGACATCTTTGATTGTCACACTCCATCAGAGTTGCTTCCATTTGCACATTTCCAATGTCCTCCAAAAGTTGTCTCAACCATATTGCTTCCATTGCACTATGGCTTGTTGCCATGTACTCCGCCTCTATTGTTGATGTTGCAATTATTGGTTGTCTCTTACTATTCCATGAAATTGCTCCCATTCCAACAAAGAATACATAGTCCATTATTGACCTTCTATCATTTGTATCTCCAACCCAATCCGCATCACAATAACTATGCAAACTAATGTTATCACCTCCAACGCATAATTTCAAGTTCAAAGTACCTTTTAAGTACCTCATGATCCTTTTGATGGTTGCCCAATGGATTGGTCTAGCCTTTGATATATGTTGGCTCACAACACTCATCGCATATGCAAGATCTACCCTTTTGTCAACCATTACATATATAAGTGAGCCCACTGCTACCTTGTATGGAATACCTTGCATTTGATCTTCAACTTCAGCAAACTCTTCATCCGTGAGCTTCATCAACTTCAAGTTTGCCTCCAATGGTGTTCCAATAGGATTACACTCCTCCATGTTGAATCGTTTTAATACTTCTTTGATGTACTTGCTTTGGCTCATTGTAATAGTCTTTTTAGCATGATTTCTTATAAATTCCACTCTTAAACAATAGTGAAGCTCTCCCAAATCACTCATTTCATATTCCTTTTCTAACTTTGTCTTCAATCAATCCATCATCTTCAATGTATTCGTTAAGATGATCAAATCATCAACATAGAGGATGATAATTAATATGAACCTATTTGATTGCATCACATATAAGAAATGATCAGCCTCACTCCTTACAAATCCTTCATTCATAAAGAATGTATCAATGCATTGGTACCATGCCCTTGGTGATTGCTTTAGCCTATACAAGGATTTCTTCAACTTACAAACAAGGTATTTTTTGCCTTCTTTAATAAATCCTTGAGGTTGCTCCATGTAGATGTCTTCTTTCAAACTTCCATTCAAGAAAGCCGTCTTCACATCCATTTCATGCATCTCCAAGTCCAATGATACCTTAATTGCCACAATGGTTCTAATGGTGGTGAATTTGGCCATAAGAGCAAATGTCTCATTGAAATCCACACCAGCAACTTGTGAGTAGCTTTTAGCAACCAATCTAAACTTGTATCTTACAATATTGCCCAATGCATCTTTTTTGATTCTAAATACCTACTTACAACCAATTGAAGATCGATTTGGTGGAAGTTGAGTCAATTCCCATGTTCCATTGTCCTTGAGTGATTTGTACTCTTCTTCCATAGCATTCTCCTACTTTAGCACATCCGCGGACTTCATTGCATCACATAAACTCAATGGATCAGCAAGAAGTGCAACATTGGCATGTTCTTCACTTACTTGAGGAAAGATGTAGTCCTTCTTCCATTCACCATGTAGTTTTCTTTCTCTCAAAGGATATCTCCTTTCATTTGAAGAAGATCCTTCTTCTTGCATTCCATCTTTCTTCTTCTTCTTCAATGTTTATCTTTTCTCATTCAAAGGTTGATATTCTTCATCATCATCATCATCATCACTTTCAATATCTTCATTATCTTCATTATTGGTTCTAGCAATTGAAGACATACTATGATTTATCTTCTTTGGCACTTCATCTTCACTTCTATTTCTTCCATCTTCATTGTCATCATCATCATCTTCTTCTTCTTTCTTTGCTGAACTTAAAGATGTGTCCACAATCACACCTTTACTTCCACTTAGACACTCTTCTTACTGCTTAAAAGTACTCTCATGCTCCAAAAACTCTACATCATGACTTTTGATGATCTTCTGTCATAGACATACTCATATAAGCTAGTAATTACATATACAAATAGGTAGAAGTAAGTAAAAGTAGATAAAAGTAAGTTAATTCTATAGTATTTAATATGAAAGCTTCCTAGAAGCTTCATAGACATTGCTTTGACTTCATAGGTGTCTTTAATTGCCTTTTTGGATTAGAAACGTGGTCAACAAGTTGGCCATGTGCCATACATGTTGTTAGCTTGAAGATCAAGCTAACTATGTGGCCCACACATAGAAAAACTTACCTTGTAAGTCAAGGCATGTGTCCTACAAAGTCAACACATATTGGAGGTCTTATAGAACGTCGCCACGTAGCCCCTAGTTAGATAGTATATGTAGAGACAAGAATGAAGCCTTCTTCACTATTGTCAACTCCTTTCTTGCTTCTAGTCTAGTTTCAAGGGTCTCTAGTTTTCTTGTCTTTTGGCAATAGCCATTCTAGTATCTCTTTGAATATACATACTTATTTATTTATATTTTGTTATCTTTCTTTGAGTGAAGGCTCACTTGTTTGGATTATTTTTTCATCGAGTTCTTGTCCTTGATAGATTGACAAGAGTACACCTACAATATCAGAGCTTTGTCTAATCTTGATTAAGAGTGGATTATTCCTTTTTCTTGATAAGATATAAGCATGTTAGAAGTTGCGGATTATCCTCTTCTAAACTGATATTGTCCTTAGTATTTTCTTTGTTCTCAAGTCCTCTCTTTTATTTGTCTTGAGCAATATTAGACATCTTCTCTTTTCTAAGTGTTATGATGGCAGAACTTGTTGAAATGAAGAATGCAATGGCACAAATGTAAGAGCAATTGAGAGAGTTAATGCTTGCGATGCATCAACTCAATTTACCACTACAAGGAGCAACAAGATTGGCAGGAAGTGAAGATATAGAAATGGTTGGAGCTGCTTCAACATCTGTACCAAATCATGTCCTTTTTTTTGTGGTGGAATGCCCTTCTAATGTTAGAGAACCAAGAATTATCCTACTCGAGAAGTTTGATGGCACTAAATTCAAGGTTCAAGGATTTATCAATCAAGTGTAAGTTGTGATTGAACTTCAATCCCAAAGCTATCCAATTCCAGGATCGCAAGTTAGATTCATTGGTACGCTTCTTTCAGGTTCAGCACTATCGTGGTTTTTATCTTTTCTTGAACGATGAGATCTAATATTGGATAATCTAGAGGCTTTTCTTGTGGAGTTTTGATCCATGTATGGAGAACATGATGTAATTCGTGTTACAATCAATAAGATCTATATTTTATGACAAGGTAATCGATTAGTAACGTTGTATGCTTCACAATTTTGACAACTTACAACTGATATCAAGTGGGATGATGCTGCACTTATTAGCCAATTTCTTTATGGATTACAATATGAGGTAAAAAAATTAATGCTCAATTTACCTAATCCTCAAACATTGAGTCAAACAATTGACTTTGTTGTAAAGTGCGACAATCGCCTTTTTGAATTTTGATCTGAGAACCGTATAAGTGGACCTCAACGTTACTATAATTCAATGGCAATACCAACACCTCTTCAACACATACATTCGAAAGTAGAGGATATGTAAATTGATGCAGTACGTTTCAAACCTCTTACTGAGCAAGAAAAGACTCGTCGTAGTTAAAAAAGATTATGTTTATATTGTGGAGAACCAAAGCACACTGCTTAATATTGTCCAAAAAAATGATGCAATTACAAAATGAGGAGTATGGCTGTGAAAAAAGACAATATGTCAGAAAACGAATTTGTCCAGCTACAATAGGGACCGTGCGGTTGGAATCTTGCACAACATCTTGTAAAGGTTTTATTCTTTCCTCAGAGCCTTTTTCTTGTTTTATATTAAATATTATTTTAGGACCTAAACATTACAAAGTCTTTGTCTTATTAGATTCGAGAGCCTGAGCGTATTTTTAGATGAAGAATTTACTAAAAGACATAGCATATCTTTAATAAAGAAAACTAAACCTGTTCTTGTAGAAGTCATAGATGGTCGTCCATTGTCTTCTGGAGATATTATTCATAAAATCCTTCCTATAGAAGTAATAATCAATGGTCATAATAGTTTTGTAGTATTTAATATCATTAGATCTCCCTCTAATCCAGTCATTTTAGGTTTATCGTGGTTAAAAAAATACAACCCTCAAATAGATTGGATTTTCCGAACTCTTATTTTTTCTAAAAGTATAACTAACAGTGTAGTTAATCAAGTAGAGAGTCATAAGTCTAGTTCAATTAAACCCGTATTTATAGGTGCAAAAACTTTCTTGCATGCTCCTATAAAAGAATCACCATATATTATTTATGCCACACCTGTTCTTACTAGTGAAAAGACTTTAAGTGGCATTCCAAGCCAATATCAAGAATTTCAAGATGTATTCAAAAAAAAAATGCGGATACACTCCCGAAATATTGTCTCTATGATTGCTCAATTGACCTTCAAGAAGGAGCACAATCGCCATTCAAACCAATCTACAATTTATCACAAAATGAGTTGATTGAACTCAAGGAGTATATTGAAGAAAATCTAGCCAAGAATTTCATAGACCATTCTAAATCTCTAGCATGAGCTCCAATTCTATTTGTGAAGAAAAAAGATAGATCATTGCGGATGTGTATTGATTATCGAGGACTCAACAAGATTACTATCAAGAACACGTATCCACTACCTTTAATATCTGGACTTCTTGATCAACTGAGTCAAGCTAAGATCTATACAAAAATAGATCTCTGGAGAGCATACAATCTAGTACGCATCAAAGAAAGGGATGAATGGAAGACTATGTTTCGAACTAGATATGGACATTTTGAATACAATGTCATGCCTTTTGGACTTACAAATGCATCAGCAGCTTTTTAACATCTAATAAATGATGTTTTTGGAGAGTTTTTGGACGATTTTGTGGTCTGTTATCTAGACGACATCTTGATCTATTTTAAGAATCCAGAAGAATATGAACTTCATGTTTGTCGTGTATTACAAAAATTAAGAGATGTAGGACTCTATGCCAAGATAAAAAAGTGTGTATTCCACACTACTCAAGTCAATTTCTTAGATTAATTTATTTCAAATGATGGACTTATGATTGATCCTAAGAAAGTTCAAACTATTATAGATTGAAAGATTCCAAAAACGGTAAGAGATGTCCAATATTTTTTGGGATTTGCCAACTACTATCGGATCTTCATCAAAGACTTCTCTCGAGTTGCAGCTCTACTTACACGTTTGACTTGTAAAGACAAACTCCAATGGAATCAAGAAGCGGAAGTTGCTTTTGAATCTTTGAAGACAACATTTGTTTCTGCACCAATCTTAAATCGTGTTGATTTTTTGAAAGCATTCTTTATGAAAACAGATGCATCAAACTTTGCTCTAGGTGTGGTTTTAGCACAAATGGAAACAGATGACAAACTCCATCCAATAGCCTTTCATTCAAGAAAATTCTCAACAGCAAAAATCAATTATGAGATCCACGACAAAGACTTCTTGCAATTGTGGATTCTTTTCAAGAATGGCGTTGACGTGATGTAACACGATTAATAGGTGAAAGATTGTAGAGATTATTATAATTTAAGAGATCTTAATTCAAAGTATTAGAACAAATTATCTTAGAAATATAGTTAATAGCCAAAGGGGTAGAAAAATTAAAAGGTATTAATACTGCCTTTTAGAAAGGTGACTTCTACTTACTTTGTAGTACCATAAGTAAGGCAAATCAAAGTAGATTGGAAAAATAAATAATATAGGAATCTTTAGAATAAAGTTAAGAGTAAATTCTAGAAAAAAGTTACTTAGAAAAACTAGATATTGATACCTAAAAAGGGCCGGTTATGAACCAGGGTCGAAATCAGATCCTGAGGCACAAAACCAAGTCTTGACGACGACTTTGGGGCTCTTTGGTAGATAGCAGAAAGGGGTTGAAGAGAAGATTGGATAGGGTTTCTATGGGCATTGATTTTTGGTGATTTGGAGTTGATATGAATTTGTAAGAGCTTTGCAAAGTTGAGTTTTTTTTCAGATGACTTGGGTTTTATGAAATAAAATAGGGTTTATGTTTTGAGTGATTTCAAGAGTTTTGTTGCAGATGTACAAGTGATTTTTTTTGGATTCATGGTTATAGTTGTGTTATATACATGTTGTGAATTTGAGCTTGATCTAACGGTTGAACTAAGAGATATTGAGGTTTAAGTGAGTCAAGGTCTCAGAAAGTAGAATTTTAGGTCCAGTGAGGGTTTTTAAGATTTCATGCAATCTACTAGTTGGATTGGAGTAAAACTTGTGTGAAAGGATATGAGACTTGTTTTCCTATGTCCATGAGAAATTTGAAACCAATCAAACGGTGCAAAGAAGAGAAATTGGCTCTAGGAGGTTGGCAACAAGATTAGAGAAGGAGCCAGACTAACATCCAAACACATTTTTGAGTTTTTCGTCAATTTGGTAACTCCGATCCTTTTCCAAATTTTTTTTGCTTGTTTTGAACTTAATTTTTTAGAAGTGTACAAATTTTGAATTGAGATCAACGGTTTATTCATTAGATATTGAGGTTTAAATTTGTCATAGGAATTACTAGGATTTGGATTAGGATTTGGCTAGGGTTCGGTTTAGGGTTTGGATTAGGGTTTGGATTAGGATTTTGCTAGGGTTTGGACTAGGGTTTGGATCAGGGTTTGGCTAGGATTTGGATTAGGATTTTGATTAGGATTTAGGATTTGGTTAGGGTTTGATTTAGGGTTTGGATAAGGGTTTGGTTAGGATTTGATTTAAGGTTTGGTTTAGGATTTGATTTAGGGTTTGGTTAGGATTTGATTTAAGGTTTGGTTTAGGGTTTGATTTAGGGTTTGGTTTAGGGTTTAGGGTTTGGAATAGGATTTAATTTAAGATTTATTTGAGATTTGACTTAGGATTTTGGAATTATTAGGATTTAAGATTTAATTAGGTTTGGTCTAAAGTTGAGTGAAATTCAATAGGGTTTTAACTAGAATTAAATTAAGGTTGAATTGACATATATTTGAATAAAATTTGTGATCATTCTAATATTTCTTTAAGAATTTTATTATTTTTTTGAAATTTCTTTGAGTTGTTTTGAATTTGATTACGTTTATTTAGCATTATTATTATCTAATTAGAGCATTGTTAGTATTTTATTTAGGATTTTGTTATCGCAGTTTCTATTCTTCCTTCTACAGCCAGGTGCCCAGAGCATTCTCAAGCAAGATTTTACACATTACGACAGCATCATTATCTAGAAGGCACTTCCAATCTTGTCACCGTGTATACGGATCACAAGAACCTCGAATATTTTATGTCAGTACGCATATTAATTCGTCATGAAGCTTGTTGGAGCATGTCTTTATCAAGATTTGAGTTCATCATCACTTATAGGCCAAGAAAACAACAAGGTTTGTCCGATACTTTGTCTAGACGTTCTTATCTTGCACTAAAAGAAGGAGATGCAGCTTTTGAGTAACAAAAAATGATTCTCTTGAAGCCGGAGCAATTTCATCTTTGAGCAATAAAATCAACATTGACTGTTGATTTAACTTTTCTTAAGCAAGTCCAGTTAAGTATGTCTTCAGACCCTCTTATTCATGATATCAAGAATAATTCTTCTAAATCTCATGATCCCTCTAAATTTGAATTCAAGAACAGCCTACTCTATTTCGAAGTATGCCTATATGTTCCAGAAGGAGAAGCACGTTTACGTATTCTTCAAGCTCGTCACGACTTCCCAACAGCAGGATATTTTGGATATAATAAGACTTTGGAGCTGAAATCTAGGGATTTTTGGTGGCCTCAAATGTAGAAGGCAGTCAAAGATTTTGTACAATCATGTGATGTTTGCTCAAGATCAAAAAGTCCTCGTCATTGACCTTTTGGACTTCTTCAGCCATTACCCATTCCAGAACAACCATGGTCTTTTGTTTCTATGGACTTTATCAGGGATCTTCCAATCTCAGGTTCTTATGATTCTATATTCGTGATAGTAGATCGTTTTACCGAGATGGCACATTTTGTACTATGTACAAAATCTATCATAGGTGAAGAAACAGCTAAGCTCTTTCTTGACAATATCTATCGCTATTATGGATTATCCAAGGATATTATATCAGATAGAGGAACTCAATTTGTATCAAGATTTTGGTCGACTCTTTTCAAGATTATAAAAGTAGATATAAAACTATCTTCGGCATTCCATCCTCAAATTGATGGACAAACAGAGCATGTTAATCAAGTTTTGGAGCAATATTTAAGATGTATCATTAACTACCAACAAGATGATTGGACAATTCTTTTGCCATTGGGAGAGTTTGCTTATAATAATATGGTACATTCTTCTACAAAACAAATACCTTTCTTTGCTAATTATGATTATCATCCATGACTTGATACTTTTGACTTTTCAAAAGTTGATAATCCTGCTGCAAAAGATTTGGCGATTCATTTATCAGAGTTACATGCAACGATGAAGGCGTAGTTAAAAGAGGCTAAAGAACAACAAAAGGTCAATGCAGATGTCTATCGAAAGGAACAACCACCATTCCTCTTGGGTGATAAGATATGGCTACTTCGTCATAATATCAAGACCACTCATCCTTGTGACAAGTTGGACTATCGAAAGCTTGGACCATTTTCTATTTTTATACAAATCAATCCAGTTGCATATCGTTTACATCTATCAGAGTCAATAAAAATCCATCCAGTATTCCATGTATCTCTTCTTGAACCATAGAAGACAGTGGACATACCAAAAAGATGACAAGCTCTACCTCCTCCTATAGAAGTGGATAATAATGAAGAGTTTGAAGTAGAAGAAGTTTTAGTTAAAGCGACACCAAAATAAATTGGAATATCTTGTCCATTGGTGTGGATATAGTATTAGTGAATACACATGGGAGCCAATAAAGAATCTTACAAATACAACAAAGGCGGTGGAGGCTTTTCATCGATGACATGCATCAAAATGAAGATAAAAACCTTCTTTATAAAAAAAATAATATCTAGGTAAGATAACATTGTACTTTCAATCCTTGTTCGTAGCTTCTTTGTAGTTGTGTCGTTTAGGAGATGGAGAACCAACAACCAGTGGATTTGCCTCAAGAGCCTTCATTTGTTGTCTTGTTGGATGAGACATTACGATTGTCACAACCTTCAAGATGACGTAATCGAGATGAAGATCTTCAAGAACGACATGTTCTTCCTTGATTAGATGGCGAGATATAACGCGTTTGGTATCACGATTTGGGAAGGGACTTCCGATGTTTGGTGATTTTATTAGAGGTAGGAACAACTCTTGATGGTGTTCCAAATGTTCTATTCGAAGGAAGTTATGAAGGCCTCAACAATGATCAAATAATTGAGTAGTCTTCGTACCCTGGTATGAGACACTATCGATGGTTGAGAGGCCCTATCAATCATCTTTGAAGAGAACAAAGATCAGAGTATGTGGCAAATACAATTCGTCGCATCATAGATTTCCTCAACATATGATGACCGCTCTTTGTGGAACTCGTCCCTAGAAGGGGGGGTAATGTCACGGAAATACTCATGTAAGCTAGTAATTACATATACAAATAGGTAGAAGTAAGTAAAAGTAGGTAAAATAAGTTAATTCTATAGCATTTAATATGGAAGCTTCTTAGAAGCTTCATAGACATTGCTTTGACTTCATAGGTGTTTTTAATTGACTTTTTGGATTAGAAACGTGGTCAACAAATTGGCCATGTTCCATACATGTTGTTAGCTTGAAGATCAAGCTAATTATGTGGGCCACACATAGAAAAACTTGCCTTGTAAGTCAAGGCATGTGTCCTACAAAGTCAACACATATTGGAGGTCCTATAGAACGTTGCCACGTAGCCCCTAGTTAGATAGTATATATAGAGACAAGAGTGAAGGCTTCTTCACTCTTGTCAACTCCTTTCTTGCTTCTAGTCTGGTTTCAAGGATCTCTAGTTTTCTTGTCTTTTGGCAATAGCCATTCTAGTTTCTCTTTGAATATACATACTTATTTATTTATATTTTGTTACCTTTCTTTGAGTGAAGGCTTTCTTGTCTGGATTATTTTTTCATCGAGTTCTTGCCCTTGACATCTTCTTGGTTTCTAAACACATTAGCCTATATGCTTTGGTACCTTCATATTATCCAAAAAATATATATTTTGTACCTTTTGCATCAAGTTTGGACCTCATACAATCTAGTACCTTTACATAAGTAATGCATCCAAAAATCCTCATGTGTAAAATACAAAGTTTCTTCTCACTCCAAGCTTCTTGTGGAGTCATTGATGTAAGTGTAGTTGTAGGATACCTATTCCTTGTGTACACCGCATTTATCATAGCTTCCATCCAATACTCATGCCCAAGGTTTTGTATATGAAGCATACTCCTTGCTATCTCCACAATGGTCCGATTTGCTCTTTCAACAACTCCATTTTGTTGTAGAGTGTATAGAATAGAGGTTTATCTTACAATACCTTGAATCTTTACAAATTCATCAAAATATTTTGACATGTATTCACCTCTATTGTTCGTTCTCAATACTTAAATCTTGCACTCACATTGTTTCTCTACAAGAGCCTTAAACTCCTTAAACCTTGAAAAACATTCCCTTTAAGCTTTAATGATGTAAATCCATACTTTTCTTGAAAAATCATCTATAAATGTGACAAAATACCTTGCTCCTCGAATTAATGGTGACTTCATTGGTCCACAAACATCAGAGTGCACAATCTCCAAAAATTTGGTTGCTCGTATTGCAACTCTACTTGGAAATCAAGCCTTTTGTTGTTTGTCTTGTATACATCTTTCACAAGCAAGTGTTATGGAATTGTGGCTGAATTGACCAAGTTCCAAGCTACTTACCATAGATTGGAGCTCCTTCATGCATTTGGCATTCAAATGACGAAGTTATTGATGCCAAATACAAAACTTGTCTTGATCTTGTGAAAAATCAGCAAATGTTGCCACTTCAACTCCATTCACCTTCTTGCAATTGATGAAGTAGAGATTTCCATCTCTAAGGCCTTTGGCAATATGTTGATTATCTAATATCTTGACAAAACATCCATTCATATCAAATTAAATCTTATAACCATGCGATAGAATTTTGCTCACCGAAAAGAGATTCTTCTTCATTTTTAGAACATGTAAAGCTTCCTTCAATGTGATCCTCTTGATTTGGTCCTTCACAACAATCTCCACCATAATGGAGCCAATTCTAATGGCTTGCACCATGCCATTGTCTCCCAAGCACACTTTTGTTGCTAGAATTTCTTCATAAGTATTAAATGAACACTTGTATGTTGTCATGTGCTTAGTAGCACCTAAATCTATAATCCACTTCAAAATAGCAACCATGGAGGTTCCTTCCATTGCCATGAAAGCATAGTCATCTCCACCAAAACTATCACTAGCATTGTTTGCATTCTCTCTATCTCTTTTCTTGGCCTTGTAGCAATTTCTAGCAAAATGACCTAATTTTCTACAAATATAGTAATTCTTCATATTAATTTTTGAATTATCACGTTAATGAGAATAGCTACCTTTGCCTTTTCTTGAAAATAGAGCCAAATCATCACTTATGAGCTCCTTTTCTTTCTTCTTGGTCACTTCATGGACAAGTGTTGACGTGACATAGTTCATGGTAAGCTCCTTCATGTTGATGGACTCCAATGCCACAATGAGGTAGTTGTAGGATTCGAAAAGACTCATAAGCAATGTCAACACAATGTTCTTATCATCAACTGGTTTGTCAACAATTGCTAGTTGAATAGATAGTGCTTTTACTTTGTTAATATGAGCCATGAGGTCATCTCCTTCTTCCATCTTTACTGTCAAGAACTTTCTTCTTGTGCAAAGGATGTTGGCAAGGTTTCTACTCTCATAGATGTTGCAAAAAGTCTTCCATGCTTTCATTGGTCTATTGCAAGCTATAACATGTGAAAAATTGGCACCATCAAGGTTTGTTGCAATCATTCCAAAAGCCTTCCTTTCATGACGTTTGTACTCCTTCTTCACCTTGATATCAGCATTGTCACTTGGAGGGTCTTCATTTTCATCAATAATATCCCAAAGGTCCAATGAAGCCAACAAAAGCTCCATTTTCTTCTTCCAATGGTAAAAGTTGTCACCTCTAAACTTTTCAATCACTCTTTAGCTCTCACCTTCACTTAAAGCCATGACTAGGGAAGGGATGTGTAAAAGAAAATCAAGAAAAGAGAAGATAGAACTCTCAAAATCAACAAAAAGGTGTTGCTGCCTTAGAAACCCAGAATGCCCTCTTTATAATTATTTAAGTGATTTCACTCTTGTATCACTCTCAACTTTACATATAAGACTTCTCACAAGTCTTATACTCTATCTAAACCTCTTACATAAGCTTTGCCACTCTTCAATCATCCCTCTAATCATACAAAATACTTATTATAATAATATGAGAATCTCTTATCAAGATAGGTATATGAAAGCACAAAGTTAGAGCACCAATGATTAAACTCAGCAAAGAAATATAATACTCAAGTTCTAAAATATCATTAAATAGAGTCTAACAACAACCAAGACTATCAATGCACTTAAAAACAAGTAAGAGCAAAAACTACATCAACAACAAGATGCATAAGAAGAGTTAGAAGAGAGCAAATTCAAACTTCAACAACAACCATAAGATCTATTCCTCATAATAAGAAAGACTTCAAAGTACTTCAAAACTCACAAGTAAAGGTGAGTGGGCCCATAAACTATTGAAGAATAAGCACTTTGAAGATACAATAATTAGAACCAACAAGGTTGCATACAAAGGAAATATGGAATAAGATATCTTTCACTTCCAATATCCATTACTTAAAAGTAGTGGTTGCTACCCTAAAAGAAAACTTCTACTCTTTGATTTTTACACACGTGGTCCTAGGATCCTTGTGGCATCTCATGAGCCTCAAGGGTATCTTATGACACATACTAATGACTCATACTTAGTCTTTGGATATTCCCTTGTTAATACTTTATCCTTTTGATTTTCACTCTTGATCCATGATTTCGTCTTATATCCATTGAATGCCCTTATCATATATCAAGAGTCAAACTTTTGATCACTAGTATTTCGCCTAAGTTAATATCTTCTATAAGATAACTTATTCTACTTTTACTTTAACATATGGTGCTTGCCCCAATGTAAAGATAAAAGTTGGAGATGTGACCACAGAGCAAAATTTTTTTGTTCAAGATACTACTTCATATCCAGTGATTCTTGGTCAACCATATATTGCCTTAACAATAGGTGAATGCCCACGCTCACTTTTACCATTACCTTCTGGATTATATGCAATTGTTAAAGAAAGTTTAATTTCTATCCTATTAAAGAATTCTTGTGCTTCTTTTGCATCCAATTCACCTCTATCTGCCATAATTTTTCCAATATAACCATAGTGACAAATAACTTCCTCTAATAGAAATCAACATACACCTTTAGTATCTTTTGTTCTTAATGCTCGTCCTTCAACCATATTTGATAAATCTTCTCGTGCAAGTACCAAATACTTCATTTGTCTAAGTCCCATAGGCATTGCCACTAAATCCACCACCCATTTGTAATGTAAAGCCAAAAGGTATGTTGGATGTAATCCATCTCGATGTCGAATATTTGAATATACTTGGCCAGTCTCACAAGATTCTACAAATTTTGCTATGTCTTTGTACATTCCCTTCCACCAATATTTTTTCTTTAACTTAGTGAATGTTGTCCAAATACCTCGATGCCTTGCCCATAAATTTTCATGAAATTCTTTAATAATCTTTTATTGAACTTCTAAACCACATATCACCCTTTGTGGTACTTTTCCTCTCTTTTTTGGATGCTTCCATAAATATCCATCATGTAAAAAATATCCATAGGCTTTCTTACGAATTTTCTTAAATTCTTGATATGTCCAATCTTTTTGTCGTTTTAATGTGCTCAAATACTCTCCAACATCTTTCCATTCATTTTCATATAAATCTCTTAAAAATGCTTCTAATGGTATATTAAAACATACATCCTTTTTCCTTTGATAACGCATTGGTATAAAATTTTGTACCTACATCATCTTCTAAATCAATCATCTTTTGTTCATCATTATACCTTGCTCTCGATAACATATCTGCAACTGAATTTTCTTTCCTTGCAATATATTTAAATTCAGGATTCATAGATTTGATATATGCTATCCACCTCAACATAGCAATATCAGGAGTTGAACAACTTGTAATCATGCCTAACAAAGGTAGACAATCTATTTCTATAACTACTGATACTCCAATGAAGTGCTCTTTTTCATTTTTCATAGCTATTACTATATTCCATAATTCTCTTTTGATTTGCACATATGTCCTTTCCCTAGAATTTAATACCTTTGCTCCTAATCTTACTACATATCTATTTCCTTGTTCATCATCTTGCCCAACCGCCCAACCTATTCCAATTGGACTTGCATCAATTATTAATACCATTGGCCTTCCACCTCCATAATTTACTTTCTTTAAAGTTGGAGATGAAGAAAGAAGTTCTTTCAATTTTTCCATAGGTTTCCATTGTTCTTCGTTCTATTTAAATATTTTTGATTCTTTCTTAACAACTTATATAATGGATCTGCTATATGTGCAAAGTGAGGTATCCATATATGATAGAAAATACATGCTCCTAAAAATCTTTTCACTTCCGTTATATTTGTACATTCTTTCATCTTTTTAATAATATCAATCTTTTCTATACTTGGCTTACATCCATATGAACCACATATGTGTCCTACTACCAAAATTTCTTTTACTCCAAACATTGATTTTATTCCCGATAAAGTTAAATGAGCTTCTTCCAATCTTTTCAAAATCTTCTCGCAATCTTCAATATGATCTGCTACAAACTTCTTACATCCTTTTGAATCTAAAGTTTCATCCTTTCTTTCTTCTTCACATCCCTTAATAAGTACATCATCCAAGAAAGGTATTATTATTCTTGGAATAAAATCTCTTAATACCTTATGCATTCCATTCATCATATGTGCTACAGAATTTGTAGCCCCTTGTGGTAATGTGCACATTCTAACCAATCCTAACAGTGTCTTCATAGTTGTCAAATCTCTACTTTGTATTACCAATTGGAATTGATCATAACCTGAATAAAGATCACCCATTGAGTAGATAGCTCTTCCAGCAAATGCTTCTGCAAATTCATCCATAATTGGACTTGAACCCATATTTCTAATTGTCACTTTATTTACGGGTTGCATATCTTGTATAAATCTTATTGTTCCATTTTTCTTTGGCACTGTATCCATCGATTAGAATAAGGTGCTATAGATGGTTCCAAAATTCCCATTTTAATCTTTTCATTGAATAAATCTACTAACTTAGATAAATGCGCTCTTGATACTAGAATTGGTCGCAAATTCCATGGTTCATGAGGAATAGTAAAAATAACCATGGGTGCTACAATATTTGGATTAATACACCCAATTTCATGTGCTTCAAATGCAAAAGTTTTTTCATGACGTGAAAGCATAATCCTAAAATATTTTTCTTCACATTTTGTCAAAAATCTATCACCTCCAACATTTAATCCATCTGATGTAACATCCGTAAATTTATGCCCTATCTTCCTTGGATCTCTTAGATTTGGTTGTGTCGATGCTCCACTTATCATTTCTTCCCAATCACATGATAGTGGCAAAGCCATTGATTAGACCTTCTTCGCTACTGATTTATACTTAGTTTCAACATATACCTCTTGGCGACTTAAATTTTCTTTAAATCCTTGAATTTCATCATAAAATTCTTTAGAACATATATTAATAATTTTGTTCTCTACTTATAACCCACATTGTAATAGATAATTTAATTCTGCCATAGTATCTGCAAAATCTATTTCTTCATATGTTCCTGAAATAAATTCATTTTCAACCAATTCTCCATTTTCTTTCAAATTTTTCTCTATATTTTTAATATAACATCTGTCCCTCTTTTCCATTTTGTCAATAGTCTTAAAAGTCAATACACAATCTTGTGTCATCTCAATAAGTCCGGTAGATAACAATTCTTTTTCTAAATTAAGCGGAAGTATTTCTTTCTCTTATCCATTGCAACCCCACCTTACAATGGTGTGTGGTAAAAATCCTCAAGGTCTTCAAATTTCTCATTTGATATTGGTTTTTCTCTCAGCTTATCACAATTTCTCTCATGATTAGCACAAACAATTAAAAATTGAACTGCTTTCATCCCATCTTGGTTTCTTATTCTTGCATAAGTTGAACCATCATCCATTACTTTTGTTTTCATTTGTATGGAAATAATATATGGTTGTCCTAATATAATAGGGTATGTAGACATGTCTTGCACAAAGAAATTTTGTTCATGTAAAACATCTCCAATTGTCACTTTGATATTTGGACATGCTCCATACAAATCTCCCTTTGAATTATTCGAAGCTCTTATCATCCATCCATGTTCAATATGAATAGGCCATTTTTCCTTGTTATATAATTCCTTTCACATCAAATTGATTTCAAAACCATGATCAATTAATGTTACAACTAGTTCTTCTAAATTTCCCAATTTTATTAAAATCTCCATTATAGCCCTTGCCTAATGACTTCTAGAATAATGGCTAGAAGCTTGAATGACATCTTTTTTTTCTACAAACCTTACTCGCAAGACATCTCCAAAATTTTGTATTTCATCTTCTTCATCTTTATTTCTTTCCATTGCTCTTGTTCCTTGTGCATTTGATGTCATAGAGTCTCCTATAGATTGTCGTTTTCTCTTTATTGTATCAATAATAACTTCATGAAACTCATGCTTTGCAATTCCTAGAATTTCACCAATTGTGAATTCAACCTTTCCACTTAAAATCTGCTCCTCCAATACCTTCTTCAAATCTGTAGCTGCTTCAATATCTGATTGTAATTTATAAGCAGGAGCCTTTGCTTTTTCTTTTCTAATTTCCCTCTTTTTTGTAGAAATGCTCTCCATTGTCTCTTCATGTATAGAATTCTTTTGTTGTCGTGCTTTTTCTCCCCTTGTAATTCTTTTTGAGGGCCCTTCATTATTTTCATCTCTCCTTTATTTTTCTTCTATTAATACTTCATGTTGACTCCTTGCAATATGAGCATGTACAGATAGTCTATCTACAGGATCATCCCACCCAGTAATTTGTCGAATGTTATTACCAACACGTTTCAAATCATCTTTAGTAAAATTTCTCCTTTCAGCATACCTCATTGTACTTGTCTACAAAGAACTAGATTCTACTCGAAACTCAAGGTTTATACTTAAACATCTACTAGGATCTGCTTCCACCTAATATGTTGATGCTTCATTGCTTGAGATTATCTGCACTTTAAAAGTATCTCCAATAAATGACTTCATTTCTCCTTTATCAAAATTTATTTCTAATTTTTCTCCATTTTCTATTGAGTATATTATACCATCTTTAAAAAAAAACAACTCTTTTATGTAATGCCTCTGTAAATTCTTCACATTCCCTCCTCAAGTGATCTATGTTGTCACACCACATGCATCTATGTACTACACCTTCCATTGGCCTTGGTCTTTGTTTTGTTGATATTCTTGATGATTGACCTTTCTCTTGAAGTTTTATAATTTTTTTTTATAAATCTCTCATCCCACATATGATTTCATCAATTCCTATTTCTTCTTTCTTTGTTGTAGCCATTGAAGGTTGAATTAAAGATGTCGGATGGATACTAGACACCTTTATCTTAGATGGTTGTAATGGTCTTTGATCACCCTCGATATCTTTTTTCTTTTCTCTTTTTGTCATTGTCCTTACAACATCTTCTATCCTTTCCCAATTTGTTGTCAATCCTTTATCTTCTTCTTTATCTTCAAGCATGAATTCCAACTTCTCTTGCAACTTTCCATCAGCTACTTGAAGAAAGAGCTCCACCTTACTTGGATCCAATAACTATCTTTCTTTCTTTGATAAAGAAGAATATTACTTTTCAAACTCTCTTAATAATTCTATTGCTAGAAGATCCTTCTTTGACTTTTCAATCCATTCAAAAAAAGACCTTTTTGTAACCCTATCACTATCTTCTAAAAAAAACTCATCCTTGAAAGTTTGAGAAAATTTCTCCCATGAACCTCTAAAGTGTTGAATAAGAAACTTAACTTGATTTCTTATCTCTCGTGCAGAGGCTAATTCAAATAATTGAACCATCTCACTTTCTGAAATATGCTTCAATTCCATTTTCTTTACATAACATCTTAAATATTTTGTAATATCTTTTCCTTCAAATTAATCGATCTTGTCCACGACCGCTTGTAATGCTTTGTTAGCCATACTCTCTTTGCGATCATTAACCTATTGCTCTTGTTGTTTCATGAATAAGGTCAAAGCTTCAAACATGCTTGTGGAGTTAGGATCAAAATGCATACCTTGTCCTCCAAATGAAGCTCTTCTTCCAACTCCACTTGAAGCACTATCCAAATTGCTTCCTTCCATTCTCCTTTAATTCCTTCTTCAAAATTCAAATAAATAAAAAAAAAAATAATAATAAATTCCTTCCACTTCAAGCGTTTCACGTCGGGTTCACCAAATATGTCGTAATGTGTGAAGTCTTGTTTGAGAATGCTCCGGGCACCTGACTGTGGAAGAAAGAATAGAAATTACGATAACAAAATCCTAAATAAAATACTAACAATACTCTAATTAGACTATAATAATGATAAACAAACGTAATAAAATTCAAAACAACTCAAAGAAATTTCAAACAAACAATAAAATTCTTAAAGAAATATTAGAATGATCACAAATTTTACTCAAATATATGTCAATTCAACCTTAATTTAATTCTAGTTAAAACCCTATTCAATTTCATTCAACTTTAGACCAAACTTAATTAAATCTTAAACCCTAAAAATTCCTAAATCCTAAGTCAAATCCTAAACAAATCTTAAATTAAACCCTATTCCAAATCCTAAATCCTAAACCAAATCCTAAATCAAATCCTAAACCAAACCCTAATCCAATCCTAAATCCTAAATCAAACCTTAAATCTAATCCTAACCAAATCCTAATCCAAATCCTAAATCAAACCCTAACCAAATCCTAATCCAAACCCTAATCCAATCCTAAACTCTAATCCAAATCCTAAATCCTAAACCAAACCTTAAATCAAATCCTAACCAAACTCTTATCCAAACCCTAATCCAAATCCTAAATCAAACTCTAACCAAATCCTAAACCCTAATCTAAACCGTAATCCAACCCCTAATCCAAATCCTAAACCAAACTCTAGCCAAATCCTAACTAAGCCCTAAACCCTAATCCAAACCCTTATCCAAATCCTAATCCAAATCCTTATCCAAATCCTAATCCAAACCCTTATCCAAACCCTAATCCAAACCCTAAAACGAATCCTAGTAATTCCTATGACAGATTTAAACCTCAATATCTAATGAATAAACCGTTGATCTCAAATCTCAATTTGCACACTTCTTAAAAATCAAGTTCAAAACAAGCAAAAAAAATTTGGAAAAGGATCGGAGTTACCAAATTGACGAAAACCTCAAAAATGTGTTTGGGTGTTAGCCGGGCTCCTTCTCTAATCTTGGTTCCAACCTCCTAGAGCCAATTTCTCTTCTTTGCACCATTCGATTGGTTTCAAATTTCTCATGGACATAGGAAAACAAGTCTCATATCCTTTCACACATGTTTTACTCCAATCCAACTAGTAGATTGCATGAAATCTTAAAAACCCTCACTGGACCTAAAATTCTACTTTCTAAGACCTTGACTCACTTAAACCTCAATATCTATCAATTCAACCGTTAGATCAAGCTCAAATTTACAACATATATATAACACAACTATAACCATGAATCCAAAAAAATTCACCCGTAGATCTGCAACAAAACTCTCGAAATCTCTCATAACATAAACCCTATTTTATTTCATAAAACCCAAGTCATCCGAAAAAAACTCAACTTTGCAAAGCTCTTAAAAATTCATATCAACTCCAAATCACCCAAAATCAATGCCCATAGAAACCCTATCCAACCTTCTCTCCAACCCCTTTCTGCGATCTGCCAAAGAGTCCCAAAGTCGTCGTCAAGACTCGGTTTTGTGCCTCAGGATCTGATTTCGACCCTGGTTCATAACCGGCCCTTTCTAGGTATCAATATCTAGTTTTTCTAAGTAACTTTTTTCTAGAATTTACTCTTAACTTTATTCTAAAGATTCCTATATCATTTATTTTCCCAATCTACTTTGATTTGCCTTACTTATGGTACTACAAAGTAAGTAGAATTCACCTTTCTAAAAGGCAGGATTGATACCTTTTAATTTTTCTACCCCTTTGGCTATTAACTATATTTCTAAGATAATTTGTTCTAATACTTTGAACTAAGATCTCTTAAATTATAATAATCTCCACACTCTTTCACTTATTAATCGTGTTACATCACAACAACGCATGAAAAGGCCTTTGCTTTTGAACATTCAAAAATTGGATGTGTCGATCCAAGTGTTTTTGCACCAATGATTATATTTACAGTTCCGCATATTCTTTAGAATTTAAGACCAATTTTGGTGCCTAAAGCACATCTACCTAAACTTATTGGGCTTTGAAAAGAAAAGATGCAAATGAAGATCTTAGAGCCATCATTTGCACCATATTCTAGTTGTTGGTTTACAGTACCAAAGAAAAATGGAACACTACAGTTCATTCAAGATATGCAACCAGTGAATCAAGTAACTATTAGAAATACTGGAGTTGGACCAATTGTTGGAGAATTTACTGAGGCATTTGTTGGTAGAGCTATTTACTCTATTAGAGATCTTTATTCTGGATATGATCAATTCCAACTAGCTGAAGGAAGTAAAGATATGACTACTATGAAGACACCTTTAGGGTTGGTTAAGATGTATACATTGCCACAAGGAGCAACAAACTCAGTAACTCACATGATGAATGGTATGAATAAGGTTCTTTATGATTTCATTCTAGAAAAGATTATGTCCTTCATGGATGATATTCCAATAAAAGGATGTGTGGAAGAAGTAAAAAATAAAACAATGGATTAGAAGGGGTGCCGTAAATTTGTATCTAATCATATTTTAGATTGTAATAAAATTTTATCTCGACTTAAGGAGGTTCACTTGACATTATCAGGAGCTAAATCAACCTTTGGAATTCAAGAAATTGTTATTGTGGCGCATTTATGTAGATGGTTTGGTCGCAAACTTGTTCCTAATAAGGTGGATGCCATACAATGAATGAAGGATATTTGTAGCTCAGAAACAGAAGTATAGAGGATTTTAGGAGCTTACATATTTTATTGTATATGGATTCCTGTAGAATAGATAAATAAAATTTGTATTAAATTACTAGTTGGTTATTAATAACCTTAAGAATTAGATTGATCGCTAGGTAGTTTAGTTTCTAAGAGTAGGTTGGTAGTGGAATATATGATTAAGAATTCAAAGGTTGTAACATTTGGAATCCGTTGGCCAACAGATCATCTTTTTTATAGGATAAAGAGGTTGAGGAAAGAGAAGCCGAGAGCCAGACTGAGAGAGTCATAAGCCAAGATAAACTTGGTGCTACCTCTTTGTTTCCTTTGCTTTTATTATTTGCTTATGAAGAATTGTGATTGAAAGGAGTATTGTTGAATTAATAGTTGTAGAATGAATTATATCTTGAATCAAGATGGAAGTAGTAAGCCTTGGTATTTTATAGTTTGATAATTGATTTCAGATAGCCAGAGTATAGTCAATTGTGATACTAATAGATCCAATTCATGTAACTAATCTTTTCTTGTGTTCGAACTCATCTCTATTGATTCAATTGCTTTAGTATATCAAAGCTTGAATGCAACGAAAATAACATTTTGGCACCATTGTCATGTTGTAATATGACTATATGGTTAAAATATAAATGAAAAAGATATTATTAATATTTAGTCATCTTGGATGTTAGAAACAGTGGCCAATTCTAGTACCAATATTCAGGGTCAGTTAATGTCACCTCACCGGTGTCATCGAATCAAGTACCCTCTGTACCAACAAGACAACCAGGATCATTTTCCAGTCCTATATGGAATAAGCTTAATAGGTATATATAGGTGGAGACACCTAATATGTATGATAGAGGTGAAAGAAGACGACTTTGTCATTTTTGTTGTAAACAAGTTGGTCATTATGCTTGTGAATGTTTCAATCCCAAAGCCAATGATGATTATGTGCCAGTGTGTAGGAATTGCAAGTAGACGAGGCATACTAATCAGCAAAGTAATGCTCCATCCAATTTAAATAAATGGGATTAACACGTCCAAAGCCAAGAAAAAATTGAGGAGATAAATCAAGGTTTTCAAGATTCTCTGATAAATTGGGTGGAATGAATCTGAGCCATTCTTACCAGGAGTCAAAAAAATGAGAAAGGACCAATTCAATATTTGGATGAGTCTGATGTGAAGGGCAAATTTGACCCAATTACGGAGATATCCAATCCAAGTCCTGGTATGGGCCTCTTATCCAGTATGAGACCTAACTTGGTTGGGCAATTCAATCAGGTCTTGAATACAGAGGCTTCAGTTCCATTTTAAGTTATTTCGTTCTCTATGCCATTTCAAAAGAAACGTCGTTTTCATAGAAAAATCCTCTTAGAGACAAAAATTTCGGAGAAGCGCCATCAATTATTCTAATTCGGAGTCTAGGGTGGGAGAAAAGGAAACCACTTGGAGTTAAAAGGGAGGAGAGGATAAGGAAAGGGACATTCGAAGATCAGGATTTTGGAGGTCAGAGAGCTAGCTTTAAGCTCTCCCAAAAGGTGTAGAATTGGATTTTTCATAGGATTTGGAAGGATTTTTGCAATCGTTGCTGAAAGTGAGTGTTTGTATTGGTGATTGGATTTATTTTACAATAAAGTAATGGCTGATACTCTTGAATATTTTGTGAAATTGGACAAACTTCTATCGTTGAAATTTAGGGATGTCTAGAAGGTTGAATATGCCGAGTGCATGCAAAAGTTTGTATTAAACTGATGGAACAGATAGAGGATATTTGACCATTAGTATAAAGAGGTATCAGAAGTTAGTAGATTAAGATTGTTTAAGATTTTTGTAATATTTGGAGTTCTATTATTTAGAATAAAGTGACTTTTGGTATGATAAGTCGAAGACTTCTAGGCGGCGGTCAAGATAGATCAGTGTGGATTAATGGCATTTTCTTGCAACCTGTAAATTAGATTGGATTGAAACTTCTTGAACATTTGGAAGGTTTGTAAAGATACTAGTGGTAGAAGTTTATAACCATCGGACAGACATATTGAGAATTATAGCTTGCCAAAGCTTGCTGTCTAAGATTAGGATTAAAAATAAAAAATAAAAATAAAATAAAAATAAAATAAAATAAAATAAAAAATAAAACTAACAAATAATAAAAGAATTATACTTATAATATCTTAAAGTCATTAAAATAGTATTTTTAGGTATTTTTTAATGGAATTAAGCTTTTACATTGAAATCTAAAATAGTTGTATTTAGATGGTTGAAATCCACTAACCTATCCAGGATACTTGCAAAACATTGTTTTATCTTTCACAGCCAAATGCTCGATGCGTTCTCAAGCAAGATAGCATGTAATACGATACTACTATTAGAGAAATGATAACAATATGAAATGTTAGAAATTGATTGTATGAGAGATGGAATTATATATTGAATGAGAACGTGAAAAGAATCAATTTTAGGGTTACAAATATGTGAGTTATAATTCAAGGCAATATTGATTTTGTAAAGAAGAATGAAAGATTATGAGTGATAATCATGAAGGGAAGGATTATCAAAGAATTAATTGAGAAGCAAAAGAAAGACATGAACAATTATGCATAAGAAATATCCTACAAGAACGAAAAAAAGAAATTATAGATCTAAGTAAAATCAAAGAAAGAAAAATTCAAATTCAAATAGTAAAGAGACCAGTGATAACACCAACGATCGTGGGAGTGCCAGAAAAAAAAGTATATTCGGCAACCAGTGGATAGATTTCTCAATCGAGACGCCTTGAGGAATGCCTTCCTAACTCATTTTAGACAAATTGGATTTGAAGATCGACTTACAGAAAGTTTTATGAATAGTAAGATATTTGTGGGGGAATCAATGAAGTCTTATTATGGCAAGATCATGGATATACTTTATAAATGGTTAAATAATCAAATGCGAGATGCATTTATATTGTCGATATTAATCAATGATTTGCATCAACCAGAATTAAAAATATTTGTAAAAGAAGCTCGACCACTTACAGTAGAGGCATCGTTGGTACGAGCAAAGGTATGGGAAGAATGTCATTATGACCAATTGTTAACGATCAGAGCCATGATGATTCCAAATTTAGGAAGCCAACAAATACAACCGGAAAATGTGTCAATGGACAATTATCTACAAATGGTTGCTTCCAATATGAAGAATGTTATGTTGCAACAACCAATTAATGCTACACTACTCCAAGCAATAGCGCCAATAACAATGACACCTTACTTTCTATTGCCAACCTATCAACAATCGAAGTTATTCACAAATGTGACAGTTAAAGATCCAAATAAAGCCTTGTTATTAAATCTAACAAAGAAGATGAAAGAATTGGCCGAGAATTTGGTTAAAGATAAGAAAAAGTGACATAAACCTTCTAATACGAGACTTAATGTATGGTGTAATAATTATAAGGGACAATGTCATTTTAATACGGAATGTCCATTATATAGACAAACAAGTGTTCAATGTACATTTTGTGGAGGAAAGCATCCTACCCAAAACTACTGGCATTTGCAAAGACAACAACAATTCAATAATCACACCATGATCCCAACGACTCAATGAGAAGTCAATTAAGTTCAAATGGAAAATACATATGGATGGAATGAAAATCGATCTAATCGACAAAGTTGAGCATTCTATAACTTCAAAGTTCCAATTTTAATCAGGGATCTGCATCAAACTCTTAGAACTACAAGAAGGAGTAATAGAGGTATCAACAATATGCTCCATCGACGTCATCGAACTAAGTATTCTCCGTACCAATGGAATAACCAGGATCATTTTCTAATCCTACATGGAACAAGCTTAATAGGTATATATCGATAGAGACACCCAATATGCCAGATGGAGGTCTAAGAAGACAACTTTGTTGTTTCCATTGCAGACCGATTGGTCATTATGCCAGTAAATGTCACTATCCTAGAGCCAGTGATGATTATGTACTAGTGTGTGTGAATTACAAGCAATCAAGACATACTTATCAGCAATGTAATGCTTCGTTCAATTTCAATATTTGGGATCAACAGATCCAAAGCCAAGGAACAATGGAGGAAATAAATCAAGGTCCTCAAGATTCACTAGTTCATTGGGTAGAAGTAGTCTAAGCTGTCCATAGAAGAAGTGAGCAAAAAAAAAAAGGACCAATTCAACATTTGTATGATCATAAGCAAAGAACCAATTGGATCCAATTATAGGGACATCCAATCTAAGTCCTGACATGGGCCCTTTACTCAGTATAAGACCCAAATCGGTTGGGCAACCTAATGAGGTTCTGATTACGAAGGCTTTAGTTTCGTTTCAAGTTGTTTCGTTTTCTATATAGTTTTGAAAACGTCATTTTTAATAAAAGATCCTCTCAAAGGCATGAATTCCAAGGAACTAATATTAGCAAAATTGAAAGAATAATCTTATCCATTGAAAGAATCGATTTTACAGGCTCCATCAAATTCAATTCCAGTAGCTTTACTAATTTCCAATATAGAAAAAACCAATTTACTTGTGTCGATGTCTAGGACTGAGAAGAAGAAACGGACAGTGAGAATTACTACTAATATAGAACCATATGATATTCTAAAAGATTTGGGCACCATATAGCCCATGATCTCTTTGAAGCAACTATTGGCGATAGCACATGAGTGCCAAACTATCTTGAATTCTTCATTAATTCGTCACAGTTCTCGAAATAAAGAAATCTGAGAAGTAAATTTGAATCTCGATCTGGGTACACTAATGATTGATGTGTCAATTGATGGAATATTATTATCAGAAGTGCAAGTAAACGAAGGACCTAGTATAAATCTTATGAATGCCACTATAATGGAAGAGTTGAGTTTGGATCACTTAGTGCCTACTATAGTAGTTTTGACAATGGCTAACTCTATTTAAGTTAAACCTTTGGATATTTTATAAAGTATTGATACAGTAATTATGGGGATTATCTACAAAATTGATTATATTATTTTTTGATTGTAAAGCTCTATATTATCATACCCAATTTTATTGGGGTGATTGTGGTTGTATCAAGCTAAAGCTTGAAATGACTGGAACCATGGTACATTGAGAATTGGGAAAGGCAATGATAAAATTGTGCTTCAAATGTACCTTGTCCAATATCATGGAGAAACTCAAGTTCCGAGTTCAGAACTCATGTCGGATTGTGAAGATGAGTCTACAAAAGAAGAAATTGGTGTATTTGACCCAATTTATGCTGATACAAGGCAAGTTGTTGAGCACACTAGAATGAACTATTAGTGCAAGGAACCAGGAGAATACTTAGTTCCTCTGAATGTTATTGATGATTCTGATCATATGATTGCATATGGAATGAATAGACAAGATGTTAATCACGTCAAAGCTATGAAACTGGAGTTGGAAAGTTCTAATGTATCGGATTTTATAAAAGATTTTAGAATTGAGAAGAATATTATTCCAGAGACTCCTGAAATTCTACGATGTCAACCAATTAATTTAGATATAAGGGAGGTTCCACAAATCATTCAAATTTATGACGGTATAAAAGATAAGAAAAAATAAATTTGGATGGATTACTTTTTAATGCATAAAAGTGCTTTTGCATGGTCGTATGTAGATTTGAAAGGAATTCTAGCTAAAGTTTGTGAGCATCGAATTATATTGGAGGAGAACGCTATACCAGTACGCCTAAGACAACATCGACTTAATCCAAAATACTCACTTATGATAAAAGAAGAACTGGATAAACTCTTGGAGGTTGGATTTATCTATCCGATTTTTTTCATTGAATGGAATTCACCAATTGTTATGATTCCGAAAAAGAATGGAAAAGTTCGTATTTATCAAGATTTCTAAAAATTAAATATGGCTACCAAGAAGGATTATTTTCCTTTACCATTCATGGATAGTATATTGGATGTTGTTGTTGGACATGAATGTTATTCATTTCTTGATGGATTCTCTAGTTATAATCAAGTTAAGATTGCAAAAGGAGACCAGTTAAAAACTACTTTTACTACGGATTGGGGGACCATTGCCTATAAGGTTATGCTGTTTGGGCTTTGTAATGCATCAGCTATATTTCAAAGGATAATGATGCAAGCATTCCAAGATTATCTACAAATTTTAATGGAAATATTTTTAGATGATTTTTGTGTATTTAGTACAAGAACCAGGCATTTAAAATGTCTAGGTCAATATTTGAATCAATGTGTCAAATATGGAATTTCTTTAAATTCGAAAAAATACCAATTTGGTGTATCTTTTGGTAAACTGTTGAGTCATATAGTTTCGATGGCATGCATTGCCACAGATCCGGATAAAATAAAGATTATAGTAGAATTAAAACAACCAGACATTATTACGGGTGTTCGAGCATTTGTCGACTATGTCAGTTATTATCGACGATTTATCTATCTATTCGTAGTTATATGTCTTGCCTTGACAAATCTCTTGAAGAAACTACCAACTGATGGGACCAGTCCATTTTGAACAAACGAATGTACAATTGCATTCAAAACATTGAAACAAAAATTGGTTTAGCACCAATATTGGTGGCACCTTGTTGGACAAAACCATTCTAAGTTTCTGTGGATGCATCTAATGTCGCGATTGGTTTTGTGCTAAGCCAAAAAGATGACCAGGGTTTTGATCACCCAATTTATTATGCAAGTTGTCAATTCGTAGCAGCTAAAAGAAATTATACAACAACTAAAAGAGAAGCATTGGAGATAATTTATTTTGTACAAAAGTTTTGATATTATCTTCTTGGTTATAAATTTGTTTTCCATGTCGACCATGATGCTTTAAAATATATGATTAATAAGCCTCAATTGAATAGTCATATTACACGATGGATTTTATTCTTGAAGGAGTTTGACTTTATTATTCAGGTAAGACCAAGAAAATCACATTCCAATGGAGACCATTTATCTCGGTTATCCAATATATTAGGTAATGAATCCATTAACGATGCACTATCCAATATGGAACTGTTTGTGGTAGATGTAATTACTTTGAAGTATAGTGAAATAATTCAATACTTGACATTTCAAACCTTCCTACCTAATTTTAATGAAAAGCTTAAAAGACGCTTAATATTAAAATGTGCATCTTATACGATGATTGGTAAAGCTTTATATAAAGAAGGCAAGGATGGAGTTCTGCGACGCTATATTTATCAGACTGAAGTGAGTACTATATTGGAAGGTTGCCACTTGGACAATTATGGTGGATATTTTACGGGGGACAACATGGCTCGTAAAGCTTTATAGGCTGGTTATTGGTGGCCAACAATGTTTATAGATGCCCTCCAATTTGTCCGTCATTGTGATCCATGTCAGAGAACAGGTCGACCTATTGGAACTTCAGCAATGCTATTGGTACCAATTCTGACTCAAGTGCCTTTTGAAAAATGGGAAATTGATTTTGTAGGACCAATTGCATCAGCCTCAAGAAATGGACAAAAATGATATATACTGGTAGCAATGAATTACTTAACAAAATAGGCTCAAGCCGTAGCTACAAAAATCGATAGTGCAAGTATAGTAGCAACCTTTTTGTATGAAAATATTATTATACTATTTGATTGTCCACGGGAATTGGTTAGTGATCGAGGAATTTATTTTATAAATAGTACAATCGAAGCACTCATGGCTAAATACAAGATAAAATATTGTAAGACTACACCGTATTAACTTAGAGCCAATAAACAAACAGAAAAGATTAATGGCATTTTATGTAAAATCTTAAAAAAAATAGTTTCAAGAGCACGAATAGATTGGGACACTAAGTTATTTGCAGCTTTATGGGCATACCATACTGCGTATAAAGTTACTACCAATGCTATCCCTTTCCAATTGATTTATGGCCGGGAAGTAATATTACCTATTGAATTGGAAGTCTAAAGTTTACGAATTGCTACAGATAATAGATTAGAAGATTAGGATTCATTACGGTACCGTTTAGAAGAATTAAAAAAATTGGATGAAACTAGAGCCAATGCATTAATGATCATGGAAACTACAGAAAATTGAAGGAAGACTTATTATGATAGTAAGCTTAGACCAAAGGCTTTTATGCCAAATGATTTGGTACTTCTTTATGATAGTGGATTTAAAAATTTCCCAGAAAAATTTCAAGTTCAATAGCATGGGCTATATCAAGTTATTGACGGATATCTAAATGGTTCAATACAATTGGAAGATTTTATGGGTACTAAATTTATGACATAGATCAATGGCAATCGGCTTAAACTTTACTATACATAAACTCGGGACGGATTTTCTGTTATAAAAGGAGGAGTCGACCCAATTGATTGGACCATAGTAAGAAGTAGAAGAGGAGCTCTTGACAATCAACGTGTTTTCTTTTATGGTTAAAGAGAAGATAGCGAACATGGTGTTTGAGAAAGCAAGGTTGGAGACCGATTAGAAGGAACGGCAAGAACTACTGAAGGTAGAGGTTGCAATGTTGTAGACTAAACTAGCCGCATTAGTGAAAGAGGCCAATAATTTAGTGCAGACCAATATGCCAGTTTTAGCGACAACACCTTTGGAGATATCTTTGAAATCGACAGAAGAATAGCAAAAGATGTTGGAGGAGCGTCACAACCAAATTGTCCTACGTGAGTCTCAGGTCCAAAAATTGGATTTGTTGAATGAAGATCTGACGACTCGTTGTCGTATGGCGTGATTTTCTATCTGGGAATACACCGGGTATCTAGCTGTAGAATGTTTAGGTTTCTTTTTTATATCATGCCTTAGCTCCCAAAAACAAATTCCCTGCTTTTGTATAAAAATTCAAAATATCTTAAAATTCTTCAAAATATATTTCTTCCCGCCAAGGACCTTTTTACATCAGACTTTGAAAATTCATAAAAGCTAATCCAACCGTTCACTTTGTTTCAAATTTCTATATAAGCTAGATGCTATACTTAACTTTTACCAAAAAACAATTGAACCGTACATCTACACCGATCGTTCGGCATCTAAGAAACCCTAGCAGGTGCACAAAACCCTAACTTACAAGCACCCGAAAACTATTTTCCTTATATCTCTTAAATCCAAGCTCCAAATCACACAAAACTTGTATAGAAAGCTTTATAACAAGATTGCACTTAATCTTGAAAATTTTGAGCTAAAACCTCATCAAATTGTCTAAGATATAGCTCAAATCACAAGCACAAGTAATTCGGGCTACTTACTACCCTTAGATATCAAGCGCTGACTTCAACTGCCAATATCTCCTTCATAAAAGCTTGGAATTCGATAAACAATATGCACAAACTGTAGCCGAAAAAGTGTTCTCTTCAAATCCGGTCGCCGATCCTCGTTTGCCGTCCGTACGCTTGCGGTATGCTCAAAAGAGTGACAGTACGTCGAAAACTTACACCTTAACTTTGAGCGCCTATAACTTCTTCATATAAACCCCAAATGACACAAATTTTGCACCAAAACCATATCCAAAAACCTAAACCTTTTGCCCTAGCCTCAAAAACTCGAATGGCCTCCGGAAACTAACCCTAATCCCTAATATGGCCTCGGGCAGCCTCCTCAAAGCCCATTGGTCATGATTTTTGACCAATAGGAGTGGAGATTTTTATTTTTCATCTCCATTCATCTATATTGGTGCCCTAATTCCTCCCTTTGCTACCAAAATCCTTCTTCACTCCTTTTTCTTATAAGATTTACATAATGTATGCTCTAAACTTCAAATAAAAGAACCAAAATAAGTTTTTAAATGTCACCAATGTCTAACAAAGGTGATTCTAAATATTTAGAAGTTACTATCAACCAAAACCAATCTTAAAAGCCACTATCAAAAAGAAATTAAAGTTATACAAATTCTATAGTAATTTTTTTAAACAACCTCTTCTCAAAGTAATAATCAAATTATATCCTACAACCAACTAAAATCTACTAACATGGCTCTCACCATGTTACTTAATAAATTATATATTAAGTACATAATTACATTATTTTCATATAGTAGCCAAACCACAACACGACAGCATTTGGATGGAGAACCATCGAACACTGAGATAAATGACGAAGATGTAAAGAAGAGAAGGTCACCAATTTAAAGGATAGTAAATCAACGCCATTGACTGAAGAAGCCAACGCTGTTACATCTTTAGAAGTTGAGGCTAAATAATGTTTACGAAGGCACTGCACAATTAAGAGTGGGGCTATGTAGAATAGATAAATAAACTTTGTAGTAAATTACTGGTTGATTATTGATAACATTGAGAATTAGACTGATGGCTAGGCAATTTAGTTGCTAAAAGTAGGTTAGTAGTAAAATAAATGGTTAAGAATTCAAAGGGTCATAAATTTTGGAATCTACTAGTCGATAGATCATCTGTTTAGTAGGATAAAGAAGTTGAGGAAAGAGAAGCTGAGAGCCAGGCTGTGAGAGTCGTAAGTCAAGGATCAGATTATGAGAGTCATCAGCCGGAGTAAGCTTGATGCTATCTCTTTATTTTCTTTGCTTTTATTATTTACTTATGAAGAATTGTGATTGAAAGAAATATTGTTGAATTGATAGTCATAGAATAGATTAATTGTTGAATCAAGATGAAAGTAGTAAGCCTTGGTATTTTATAGTTTGATAATTGATTTAGGATAATCAGAGTACAGCCAATTGTGACACTAACAGACCCAATTCATATAACCAGTCTTTCTTTGTGTTAGAACTTATCTCTATTAATTTAATTGCTTTGGTATATCGAAGCTTGAATGTAACGAGAACAAAAATTCTTCATTATGCACATGTAGCTGATCCTCTTTATAATTTGCTACGAAAAGGGAAGAGATTTAAATAGAAGAAAAAGTACAAAGAAATAATTCAAAAGCTAAAGTAATTATTATCTTCTCTACCTGTATTGCGAAGGATAAGTTATGAGAATGGCAAATCGGTGATACTTATAATTGATACTAGTCCAATAGCTATTAGTTGGGCTTTAGGATAAAATGATGAAGAAGATAAAAGATTTGTTATTAGATTTGGAGCTAAAGTATTGAGTGAACAACAAAGAAACTATCCATAGGTGAAACAGAAGCTATGGAGAATAGTTACAGCTATGAAAAATGAAAGAGATTATTTAATTGGGGTACTAGTGATAGTGAAAACAGATTATTTGCCGCTATTGGGAATAATTACCAATTGTAACATCCCTGATATTGCTATGCTAAGATCGATTGCATATATTAAATCTTTGAATCCTGAATTTAGGCATATAGCAGGCAAGGATAATCTTGTAGCAAGTATACTATCCCAAGCTAGATATGAACAAGAAGAAGATTTGATTGAAGATACTGAAGATATAGGTACTATCTTTTATTCTAGGGTACAACAAGGAGAGGATGAATATTCAAGACTATTTATAGAAGAATTATATGAAGAAGAATGGATTGATATTAGGTGCTATTTAAGTATATTATCAAGACAATCAGGATGGAATGATATTCATTTCAAATAGATTAGACAAAAAGCTTACAACTACCTTTTACAAGGTGGTTAGCTATGGAAGCAATACAAATGGGATAGTGAAATGCCACAAAGAGTAGTTTATAAGAAAGAGATGCAAGAACAGTTAATCCATGAATTCTATGATAGTTTGTGGATTAGACATAAAGGTATTTATGCCATCTTTAACAAGCTGAAATAAAAATATTGGTGGCATAATATATATAGAGATGTGGTGAAGTTTGTAGAATCATGTCAAACTTGTCAAATAAACTCGAAGATTCGACATAGAGATGGATTGCATCTTACATATCTACTTGTAATATATTATAAATGGATTGTAGACCTAGTTACTATACCTATGGAAATATAACAAATACGGTACTTGGCTCTAGCACAAGAAGATTTATCTAACCAAGTAGAAAGAAGAGCTCTACGAACAAAATCCACTAAAGGAGTTTGTAGATTTTTACTAGAAGATGTGATTTGTAGATATGGATGTATTGGAAAAATTACTGCTGATCATAGGAAATTGGATGCACATGAGGCTAGATAGTTCTTTGAGAGATGTGGAATCAAGCTAACACTTACTACATCTTATAATCTGGAAAACAATGCTAAGAGTGAGCAAGGTCATCTTCCTATTATAAAGGCCATTGTTAAAGCTTGCAAAGAAAAAATAAGAAAATGGCCAAGATTATTACCATTTGCTCTTTGGGCTGATCATACTACTCACAGTTTAGTGACAGGATATATACGAGCAGAGCTAATATAAGGACAAAAGCCCATTATGCCCATTGAAGAGCAAATACCTACTTGGAGTATCTTGCCTTGGCAAGACAATACATCTAAAGAAAAACTTCTTGTATTTTGAATTTGTTAACTAAAAAGAAGACCTAAAGATGTAGAAAAAAATAATTATAAGGTTGAAGGAGTTATGCTTGAAGAATAAATATAGATTTGATAAACAACACAGATTGAGGCCAAAAGATATTCAAGAAGGTAATTGGATTTTAGTATATGACAACAGCTTGGATAACCAACATAGTGCTCTCAAAAAGTTCTCTAAGTGTTGGTTTGGACCTTATGTGGTTGTACATGTTTTGAATAATGCTACATATGCATTAAGAAAATTAGATGAAATAAGACTCAAAATTCCAATTGCAAGAAAACATATAAAATTTTTCAAACAACGAGATCAAGAACTAGTCGTCAAAGATGTTGAAGAAGAATTTGATCTCTCTAGGTATGAGGAAAAAGAATTGGATTTTGAAGAAGACATTACTGAGGAGGTAATATGATGCCGACCACAACTTCAGTTCTTCTTGGTACATATCAGAGGATGCACGGGTTTAGAGAGGGTGGATGCCATATTGTGGTTAAGCTACTATATGAAAATAATGTAATTATGTACTTAATATATAATTTATTTAGTAACATGGTGAGAGCCATATTAGTAGATTTTAGTTGGTTGTAGGATATAATTTGATTATTACCTTGAGAAGAGATTGTTTAAAAAGTTTACTATAGAATTTGTATAACTTTAATTTTCTTTTGATAGTGGCTTTTAAGATTTGCTTTGGTTGATAGTAACTTCTAAATGTTTAGAATCACCTTTGTTAGACATTGGTGACCTTTGAAAACTTCTTTTGGTTCTTTTATTTGATGTTTAGAACATAAATTATATAAATCTTATAAAAAAAAGGATTGAAGAAGGATTTTGGTAGCAAAGAGAGTAATTAAGGCACCAATATAGATGAATAGAGATGAATGATGAAAATCTCCATTCCTATTGGTCAAAAATCATGACCAATGGGCTTTGAGGAAGCTGCCCGAGGCCATATTAGGGATTAGGGTTAGTTTCTCGAAGCCATTCGAGTTTTGAAGGCTAGCATCAAAAGTTTTAAGTTTTTGGCTATGGTTTTGGTACAAGTTTTGTATGGTTTGGAGTTTATATAAAGGAGATACAAGCGCTCAAAGTTAAGGTGTTGATTTGGGAGCTACTGTCACTCTTTTTGGCATACCGCAGGCGTACGGATAGCAATTGAGGATCGGTGACCATGATTAGAGAGAACACTTTTTCGGCTACACTTTTCACATATTGCTTACTGGATTCCAAGTTAATCTAAAGGAGTTATTGGATTTTGAAGTCAGCACATGCAATCTAAGGGTAGTAAGTAACCCGATTTATTAGTGAATGTCTCTTGAGCTATATCTTGAGCAATTTGATAAGGTCTTAGCTCAAAATTGCAAGAATTGTGTAATTTCATGTCAGTAAACTTTGTGCATAAGTTTTATGAAATTTGAATATTGAGTTCTTGAGATATTAAGAAAATAGTGATTGGGTGTTTGTAAATTAGGGTTTAGATTATCTGCTGGGGTTTCTTAGATGCCAAAAGAACGAGAGTGAATTTGCGGTTGGTTTTTTTTGTGGTAAAATTTAAGGGTGAATTCTACCTATCTTGTAGATTTGAAACAATTTGAACGGTTAGATCAAGATTTATGATTTTCTAAAGTTCAGGATAAGAAAACCCTTCGTGGAAAAAATATGTTTTGAAGGGGTTTTGTTATATTTTGAGTTTTATGCAAAATAAAGGAGTTTTGGAAGGCTTATATAAGATTCATATAAAGGTTTAAGCTACACTCACTATAGCTAGATATCTATTATATTTCCAGATAGCAAATCATGCCATATGACAACGTCATCACACTAGATATATCTTGGTGTATATCCTTGTTTTGAAACATTCTTCAAATTGTTTGTAGAATTATTTTCTTCAAGTCTTGCCAATTTGATTTGAAGATCTCACATTCCACATATAATTTCTTCAATCTCCATTTCTCCTTTCTTCGATAAAGATGTTGAAGGTTGAATAGTAGACATTGTTGGTCGTGTTATATGTACTAGAATTTTAGGTGCTTATATTGCTTTTGGAATATTACTCCTATCCTTCCTCCTTTCTCTTTTTACAAGCAAATCTATCGCATTTTCAACATTTTTTACTTTATCATCAATCCTTTATCTTTTTCTTTGTCTTCAAGAAGCAACTCCAATTTTTCTTTATAACTCTCCATCAACAGCTTAAAGTAATAATTCAACCTTGTTTGATTCTAATGTCAGTTTTTCTACCTTCAATAATTGAAAATATTGCCTCTCAAATTCTCTTAGTAGCTCTGTTGCTTGTAAATTCTTATTAGGCTGCTCAATCCATTCTAGAAATAGTTTCTTAAAAACATGATCAATGTCCTCCAAGAAATGTTTGTCTTTTAATGCATGTAAAAAAATCTCCCATGAATTTCCATAATGCTCCATAATTGATGTAATATGCTCTCTTATTTCCGGTATCATGGCAAGTCCAAATAATTCAACTATCTTCTTTTCAAAAACCTGATTTAATTCTATTTCCCAAACATAACATCTTAAATACCTTGAAATATCCCTTCTATCAAATGGATCATCTTTATTGCCCACTACTTGTAATGCTTTGGTTGCTAAAGCTTCTTTGCAATCATTGCTTTGCTGTTACTGCATATATAATGATAAGGCTTAAAATATACCAGCAACGGATAAATCCATATACATACCTTATCTTTTAGAAGAAGCTCCACTTGAAGCTCCTTCAAAATTTTTATTTTCGTTCTCCATAAAATAAAAATAAAAATAAACGAATCCCAATACCTCCCACCTAAAGTGTTTTACGTCGAGTTCACCACTTATGACATATTACGTGCTATCTAGCTTGAAAACACACTGGACATCTGATTGTGGAAGATAAAACAATGTTTTGCAAGTTTCCAAGTAGTCTAGTGGGTTTCAACCTTCTAAACACAAATTATTTTGGATTTCAATCTAAAAGCTTAATCCCAATACAAAATACTTAGAACACACTAGTTTTAATAGCTTCTGGGTATTATAAGTACAAATTTTTTTTTTATTTGTTATTTTTATTTTTACTTCATTTATTTATTTTATTTTATTTTATTTTTTTAAATCCTAACCCTAGACAGCGAGCCTCGACAAGCTGTAATTCTCAATCTGATCATCCGATTGTTGTGAGACTTCTACCACTAGTATCTTTACAAGTCTTCTAGATGCTCAAGAAGTTCAATCCAATCCAACTTATAAATTACAAGAAAACACCATAAATCCATGTTGAAGTCCATTGACCCCCGCCTAAAAGATTGATGATGAACTTTGACTTGCAATTTTTTCCTCTCTGACTGTTAATTCTCATTCAAACTTTGTATGCAGCTCCGCCTTTAAGTCCTCGACTTACCATGTCAAAATTCACCTTATTCTAGTTGGTAGATCTCAGATATTACAAAAACTCTAAAAAACTCCAATTTGCCAACTTCTGATACCTCTTTATACTAATGATCAAATATCCTCTATCCGTACCGTAAGATTAATACAAATTTTTGCATGCACTTAATATATTCAACCATCTAGATACCTCTAAAATTTCAACCATAGATGTCTCTTCAATTTTACAAAAAGCCTTTACTTTATTGCAAAAACCCAATTCACCAATATAAACACTGACTTTAAGCAATGATTGCAAAGTCCTCCCAAATCCTATAAAATCCAATTCTACACCTTTCAAAGGAGCTTGAAGCTAGCTCTTCGATCCCAAAATCTTGATTTTTGAATGCCTCTTTCGTTTTCTTCTCTTTTCCTTCAACTCCGTGAAGTCCCCTATTCTTCTCCCTTAGACTCCGAATTAGAACAGCAGACCTGCTTCCATGAAATTTTTGCCTCAAAGAGGATCTTTTCACGGAAAGGACGTTTCTTCAAAATGGCATAAAGAATGGAACAGCTTGAAATGGAATCGAAGTCTCCGTATTTGAGACCTCATTGGATTGCCCAATCGATTCAGGTCTCATACTGGATAAGAGGCCCATAACATGACCTGAATTGGATGTCCCCATAATTGGGTTAAATTGGCCTTTGACATCAGACTCACCCAAATATTGAATTGGTCTTTTCTCCTTTTACGAACTCCTGGTAAGAATAGCTCGGATTCATTCCATCCGATTTATCAGAGAATCTTGAGGACCTCAATTTATTCCCTCAATTTTTCCTTGGCTTTGGATCTGCTGATCTCGATTATTGAAATTCAACAGAGCATTATATTATTCATAAGTATGCCCCAATTGCTTGCTATTCCCACACACTATTGCATAAATGTCACTGGCTTTAGCATTGAGACATTCACTAGCATAATGACTTATCTATCTACGATGAAAACAACGAAGTAGTCTTCTTGCACCCCCATCAGGCATATTGGGTGTCTCCACTAGTATATATCTACTAGGCTTGTTCCATATAGGATTAGAAAATGATCTTGATTATCCCGTTGGTACGGAAGGTACTTGGTTTGATGATGTCGATGGCGCATATGTTATTATCACGTTCGATGGTACAGCTTACAATGGAGTGACATTAAGTGGCCTCTAAATATTGGCACTAGAATTGGCCACTGTTTTTAACATCCAAGGTGTCTAAATTTTAATATATCTTTTCTATTTATATTTTCACCATATAGTCTTATTACAACATGACACTGTGTTGCAAGCAAGGTTTTGGAATTCAACAATATTTATAGTAGTTGATTGTGATCTTTATCATAAAGATAAGAGTTTGGTCTCTACTACTCATTTTTTATCACTTTCTCCAAATGTCACTGTAAACACTTCTAAAAATGAATTTAAATCATAAAGAAGTCCTCAATTCTTTTCTATTAATGGTGCAAATCAAGAAAGAGCACTTTAGGTAGAAATACACCTATGAAGTCGACTTGAATAAATCCATTTGCATATTGGAAAAAATGTAATCTTAAGTAGAGTTTAATTTATTATAAAAACCTTCAAAATTTTGATCTTATTCTATTAAACTTCTTGGGCATATTAATTCTTGCCTCTCTTGAGCTTGTAGAAGCAAGATCCTCTGAATTTGGTTGTGAGGTTGATCAACTTGTTTTCCTTGATTGCACAACTTCTTGATGTAGACTCTAGACCTCTTCCATATGTATAGAAGTAGTGCTCCCATAGTTGACGTTGGTAATGTGTGAAATTTCTGCCCTAGGAGTATTATCAAGCTCATGAAGATCCAAAAAAGTTGTAAATCTATTCTCACTTCTACTAGAAGTAGCATCCATAATCTTTCCTTTCTTAGAAAAATCAAAAAAAAATCCAAAAATTTAAATTAGAGTAGGATAATTTGCAACCTCTAATAAAAATTTCTTTAAAAAAAAATAATCCACTCTCTTTAAGGAAAAGATTAGTATTAAAAAATAAAATTTTTTTGTTTAAAGGTGGGTAGTCTGCAACCTTCAAAATACAACAATAGAAGTGGAATAATCCACTCACTTCTAAAATAAGATAAAAATAATATATTAGTATTCTTATCAAAGTATCAAAGATATGAATCTTGAAGAAAGAAAATCCTCAATACTCTCTTATGTCACTGAAGAAAACTAGAAAGTCACTCAAAAGGTGATGTAATATTACATTAGAATGGCTATTACTAAAAACAAGAAGATTAGAAAGTCTTGAAATAAGACTAAAGACTAGAAAGGCATTAACAAGAGTGAAGAAGATTTTGCTCTTGCCTCCATATATACTCTTAACTAGGAGCTACATGGCGATGTGTTATAGGACCTCCAAAATATGTTGACTTTCTTAGCCACATGTCTTAACTTGCAAGGCAAGTTATCTATGTATATGCCACATAATTAGCTTGTTCATTAAGCTACTACTTGGAGTTAACTTGTTCCACAAGCTACTAGTACATGGTTAACTTGTTGGCCAAGTTTCTAACCTACAAACACATCTAAAGTCAAAATTGCATCTATGAAGCTTTTAAGAAGTTTTTTTAGAAGATTTTATGAAATTAATATATATTTAAGTACTTCTACCTAATCTTATAAGTAACTATTGAGGTAAATGTATATATCCATGACACATTATTAAGATTTAATTAGAATTTATTTAGTATTCTATTAGAATTAGGATTTTATTGTAGTAATTTCTATTCTACCTTTGATAGCCAGATGCCTAATATATTCTCAAGCAAGACTTTATGTAATATAATATTATTTTTTTTGGCAACCATGCTTCTTATTTTGTGATTGCATTATTTCTTTGGAAAATATTGAGCAATGTATTTAGCTCCTCCATAATTTAAGCGTAAGTACTCTTAATATTATTAATTCTTTTTGTACTTTGTGAGGGGCTTAAAACATACTGTATTAATTTATATTAATTTTAGCCTTGATGAATAAGTTTCTAAAAACTTGGGAGCTGCCATCATTATTTGATTTATTCTTCTCTAGCCGAATTCTTATTCTTGATGTCTTTCAAATAATTAATTACCAAATGCAATGACTTGATTAATAAATTATTCCAAATTTTTTGCCTTGGAAATTGTTAGTAACAAATCTTTAAAGTTATCCTTCAATCTATATCAAAATTGATTGATAAAAGCTTTATTATTCCAATCTACATCACAAGCTAGAATTTGAAATTCAGTAGCATATATGGTAGCTCATTGTGATTTTTGCCATAAAGATGAGAGCTTGGTCTTTGTTACTTTTTTTTTATCACTTTCTTTGAATGTAGCCATAAATACTTCTAGGAATGAATTCAAATCATAAAGGAGTTACAAATCTTTTATATTAAAGGTGCAAACTAAAAGAGAGCACTTCTTGATAGAAATATATCTAAGAATCTAACTTAAGTAAATCCATCGAGATATTAGAAGAGATGAAACCTTAGATAGAACTTAACTTATTCCAAAAATCCTGGAAATTTTAATCTTGTTCTATTAAACTTTTCAATCATATTAATCCTTATCCCTGTCATACTTGTAACAGTAAAACTCCTTAGATTTGGTTGCATGGTCAATCTATTTACTTCTTTCAATTGCATAACTTCTTGTTACATACTTTGAATTTCTTCTATAGGCTTAGGCATAGTACCTCCATATTTTACGTTAAAAATATGCAATATTTCTACTCTTAGTATATTGACAAGCTTATGAAGATGTGCAATAATTATAAATCTATTCTCACTTCTGCTGAGAGTATCATCTATAATCTTTATTTTCATAGTAAATTCAAATAAATTCAAAAAATTAAATTAGAGGAGGATAATCTGAAACCTCTAATATTAAATGAAAATTTCCACAAAGAGGGGTAATCTATTCTCTTTAAGAAAAATATCAATATTAGAAAATAATTTTTTTTATTTAAAGATGGATAGTTTGTAACCTTTAAAAGATAACAATAGAAGTAGGATTATCTATTCACTTTTAAAATAAGATAAAAATAGTAAGTTAGTACTCTTGTCAAACTATCAAGGACATGAATCTAGAAGAAAGAAATCTTTAATATATTCTTGTGACATTAAAAAGAACTAGAAAGTCATTCAAAGATGATATATTATTGAACTAAAATGGCTATTACTAACAAGAAGACTAGAAAGTGTAGAAACAAGACTAAAGACTAGAAAGGCATTGATAAGAGTAAAGAAGGCTTCACTCTTGCCTCCATATATACTCTTAAGTAGGAGCTATGTGACAATGTTCTATAAGACCTCCAAAACATATTGACTTTGCAAGACATGTATTTTAACTTGCAAGGCAAGTTTTCTATATGTATGCCACATAGTTAACTTGTTTTACAAGCTATTAACATGTGATTAATTTATTGACCAAATTTCTAACCTACTAATCAACTACAATTACATATAAATTCAAAGTAGTATCTATAAAGCTTTTAAGAAGCTTTTCTAAAAAGTATTATAAAATTAACTTATTTTTATTTATTTTTATTTATTTCTACCTAATCATATAGATATTTATTAAAGTATCTATGTATATCTATGATATATTTATAAATTAGAAATGGTCCAAGACTATAATAATCTAACTTGTTATAAAAGAGACTATTCTTAATACTATGATAAAATAATCATACTTTGTCACAAACGTAAAATTAAAGTTGTCCCTTGCCATAGATATTTGTTGTTGTAGATAAAGAGTTTGCTTTACAAAAAACTTATGATTTTTGGTTGTAACTAGATATTGTCAAATACTTCTTTTTATTTAAATAAACTCTACTATCTCTTACTATGTTGAAATAGGATGTGTAATATATTTTAAAAAAACTACCTATATATTTTATATACATCAAATCTTGCTTTCTAAAATAATACTCATTACATTCTAAAGGCATTTAAAGTCATTCTTTATGGAATTTATGGCAACTCATCCACCTTTGATTTAAGTAAATACCATGACTTTATACTATCTTAGAATATAATATGTGATATTTCTTTAAAAAACTACTTATTTATGTTATATGCATATCAAAGTTATTATACATGTTAGCTCTTCATAGTATATACCAATTGACATCTTTCTTCTTTCAACTACAAGTTGTATGTCTATATTTTTTTAGATTTGAGAATGTGATGTTTTTTAAAAAGCTACTAAATTTATAAATATATATATCAAACCTTATTTTTTAAAATTTTCTATAACATATTTTATGAAAAAATAAAGCTATAAATTATATTAAAATAAGGCAGTTGACTCTTCTTTATTCAAAAAGGCACCATAGCTTCATATTAAGTCTTCTTAGAGAGAATGAGAGCTTTCTAAAAATTTTATAAAAAGAGAAAAAACTCCTCAAAATCTCAAGTCTAAATTCTAAATATATTATAAGAAAAGCTTAGAAGAATGGCTGGCTATATCTAAAGAAAAAGAATCTTGGCAAAGGAGAACAATAGAGAGGTCCAAAAGTCAACATAAGCATATATTACTCCACCTTAGTCCATATTTCTTTATCTCAGCACCATACTACATTTCAAGCTCATACCAACCAATTTTAACTTAACTTTAGAGATAACTATCAATATCAATAGCTATATATATATATATATATATATATATATATACATATGTATATTTTCTTTTCTTTCTTTTTTTTAACAAAACTTCTTAGTCTAAACTATTTTCAAGGATATGAACTAAAAGAAGATGTATAAACTTGAAAAATCTATGTCAAAAGAAAAATGACAAAATAGAAATAAAGTTGCACGTATATTAAAAAGAAACTGGAATGGCTATAGTCAAATGATAAAGAAACTAAAGACTCTTAAAACTAGACTAAAAGCAAAAAAGGAGTTGACAAGAGTGAAGAGGGCTTCACTCTTGCCTCTATATATACTATCTAAGTAAGAGCTATATGGCCATGTTCTATAAGACCTCTAATATGTATTGACTTTGTAGAATATATTCTTTTAGCTTACAAGGCAAGTTTTCTACGTGTGAGCTACATAATTAGCTTGTTCTTCAAGTTACCAACATGTGTGGCACATGACCAACTTGTTGATCATGTTACTAATCTAAAAAGTCAATTAAAGACATCTATAAAATCAAAGCAATAGCTATGAAGCTTCTAGAAAGCTTTTATAGAAAACATTATAGAATTGACCTACTTTTATCTACTATTATCTAAATCATATAAGTAACTATTAATTTATATGTGTATGTCCATGACATTACCTTCTTTTCTACGAATGAGTTCTATGACGAGCGGTCTTCATATGTTGATGAAATCCAAGATGTAATGAATAATATTTGCTACATACTCCAATCTTTGTTCTCTTGAAGATAGTTGATAGGCCCTCTCAGCCATCGATATTGTTCCATACCAAAGGAGGAAGACCACCCTATTATTTGGTCGTTGTTGAAGCCTTCGTAACTTCCTTCAAATAAAACATTTGAAACACCGTCAAGAGTTGTTCTTACCTCTAATAAAATCACCAAACATTGGGAGTCTCTTCCAAGGTTTTGATATTAAATACGTTGTATCTAGCCATCTATTTCAAAAAAGACATGTTGTTCTTGAGGATCTTCATCTCGATTTTGTCATTTTGAAGGTTGTTATAATCGCAATGTCTCATTATTCTTCATCTTGATTTAGATGGATGTCGTCAATAAAAACCTTCCATCGCCTTTGCTGCATTTATAAGATTCTTTATTGGCTCCCATGTGTGTTCACTAATATCATATCCGTGCCAATGGATAAGATATTCTAATTTATTTCAACACCACCTTGAGTCTAGAACTTCTTCTACTTTAAACTCTTCATAATTTTCTTCTTCAATAGGAAGAGGTGGAGCTTGTCTTCATCTTGCTATGTTCATAGTCTTATATGGTTCAAGAAAAGATACATGGAAGATAAGATAGATCTTCATTGCCTCCAATAGATATAATTGATAAGAAATTGGATTGATTTATCCACAAATAGGAAAAGGTCTAAGCTTACGGTAGTCCAACTTATTACAAGGACTAGTAATTTTGATATTACAATGAAGCCACTGTACCTTGTCACCTACATTGAATTGTGGTTGTTTCTTTGAATAGGCATCCACGTTGATCTTTTATTCTTCTTGAACTTCCTTTAATTATACCTTCATTGTTGCAAGTAACTCTCACAAATGATTTGCCAAACCTTCTGCCACAAGATTATCAACTTTTGAAAAGTCAAAAGTATCAAATCGTATTGGTAACCATAATTGGCAAAGAAAGATGTTTGTTACATAGAAGAATACATCATATTATTATAAGCAAATTTTACTAATGGCAAGAGAGTTCTTCAATCGTCTTGTTGATAATTGATGGTACACCTTAAATATTGCTCCAAAACTTGGTTTATGTGTTCTATCTATCCATTAGTTTGAGGTTAAAAGGCCAAAGAAAGCTTTATGACGACCTTTAAAATCTTAAAAAGAGTTCTCCAAAATCTTGATACAAATTGAGTCTCTTTATCAAATATAATATTTTTTGGCAATCCATGATATTGATAGATATTGTCAAAGAAAAGCTTGGTAGTTTCTTCACCTATAATAGATTTTGTACATGGTAGAAAACATGCCATTTTGGTAAAATGATCTACTATCACAAATATATAATAACATGATCCTGAGACTAAAAGATCTGTAATAAAATCCATAGAAATAGAAGACCATAGTTATTCTGAAAAAAGGTAATAGTTGAAGAAGACTGTAAGGTGGATGTTGAGGAGTTTTTGACCTTGGAGAAATAACACATGATTGAATAAAGTCTTTTACGACCTTTTACATTTGTGACCATCAAAAATCTATAGATATTAGCTCTAGAATCTTATTGTATCCAAAATGTCATATTGTTGGAAAGTGGTGATGTACTTAAGAACACGTAAATGTCATTCTCATTCTAAGACATATAGGTGTCCTTTGAAATAAAGTAGGTTGTTCTTGAACGCAAACTTAGAAGTATCATGAAACTTAAAAGGAGTATTTTTGATATCATGAATAAGTAGATTAGACGACATATTTATTTGAGAAAAGTTGAATCAATAGTTAATGTTGATTTCACTACTCGTAGATGAAATTATTTTGGCTTCAATAAAATTATCCTTTGTTGATCAAAAGTTACATGTCCTTCTTTAGGAAAAAGATAAGAAAGTTTAAAAAGGACATTAGACAAACCTTATTATTTTCCTAGCTGATAAGTGATATTGAACTCAAATCTTAACAAAGACATGCTCCAATAAGCCTAGCGACAATTCAAAATACAAGCTGACATGAAATATTTAAGGTTCTTGTGATTTATATATATGGTGTTTGAATTGGAAGTACCTTCTATATAATGATTTTATTTTTAGAAAGAATCTATAATTGTAAAAATTTCTTTATCATGGATCTCATAGTTAATCTCGACTATTGAAAATTTCTTGGAACGAAAAGCTATTAGGTGAAGTTTATCATCTATTCTTATTTGTGATACTAGGATGCCTAAAGCAAAGTCCGATGCATTTGTTTCCATAAAAAATACCTTAGAAAAGTCAACATGATACAAAATTGATGCAAAAAAAAGATTGTTTTTAAAGCTTCAAATATTGCTTCTGCTTCTTGATTCTATTAAAGTTTGTCTTTATAAGTCAAATATGTAAATAAAGTTGTGATTTGAGAGAAGTCTTGGATAAAGATCCAATAGTAATTCACAAATCTCAAAAAACATTAGATATCTTGAACCATTTTTGAAATCTTCTAATCCATAATTGTTTGAACTTTCTTAGAATCTATTATAAGTCCATTGTTTGAAATGATGTATCCTAAGAAGTCAACTTGAATAGTGTGGAATAGACGCTTTTCTATCTTAGCATAGAGTCTTACATCTTTTAATTTTTATAAGACATGACAAACATGAAGTTCATATTCTTCTATATTTTTAGAATAAATTAAGATGTTGTCTATATAATAGACAATAAAATTATCCAAAAACTCTCAAAAATATCATTTATAAGATGTTGAAAAGTTGTTGGTACATTTGTAAGTCCAAAAGGTATGACATTATATTCAAAATGTCCAAACCTAGTTCAAAATGTAGTCTTCTATTTATCTCCTTATTTGATGCATACCAGATTGTATGCTCTTTGTAGATCTATTTTTGTATAGGTCTTAGCTTAATTCAATTGATGAAGAAGTCCAAATATTAAAAGTAGTGGATACCTATTTTTGATGGTGATCTTGTTGAATCCTTGATAATCAACACATATCCGCAATGATCTAGCTTTTTTTTTCACAAATAGAATTGAGGCTCTTACTAGAGATTTCGAATGATGTATGAAGTTCTTGGCTAAATTTTCTTCAATATGCTCCTTAAATTCAGCCAACTCATTTTCTGATAAATTATAGATTGGTCCAAATGGTGGTTGTACTCCCTTTTGAAGGTCAACTGAACAGTCATAGGGATGATGTTCTAGAAGAGTATCTCCATTCTTTTTTTTAGATATATCTTAAAAATCTTGATATTGATTTAGAATACTACTTAAAGTCTTTGCACCATTAAAAACAGATGTGGCATAAATGACATAAGATGATACTTCTTTTGCAGCATACAAGAAAGTTCTTGCACCTATAAACATAGGTTTAATTGTATTAAACTTGTGATTTTCTACTTGATTAATTACACTCTTAATTATACTTTTAGAAAAATTAAGAGTAAAAGAAATCTAATCTATTCAAGGGTTTTATTTTTCTAACTATGATAAATCTAAAATAATTGGATTAGAAGGAGATCTAATGATATTAAATACCACAAAGCTATTATGACCATTAGTTATTATTTCTATAGGAAGGATTTTGTAAGTAACATCTCCAAAAGACAACAAGTAACCATCTATGACTTCTATGTGAATAGGTTTAGTTTTCCTTACTAAAGATATGTTAAGTCTTTAAGCTAATTCTTCATCTAAGAAACATGCTGACGTTCCAGAATCTATTAAAGCAAAGGCTTTGTAATATACAGTTTCTAAAATAATGTTTAATGTAAAACAAAAAGACGGTTTTGAGGTGAGAATAGGACCTTCCTTTGTAATATATAGTTTCTAAAATAATTTTTAATATAAAACAAGAAGACGGTTTTGAGGTGAAAATAGGACCTTCATTAGGTATTGTATAAAATTCCAGCTACACGATGTCGAGGTAGAGAGAATTTGCTTCAAGAAAGCTCTCGGCTCCTAACTACTACTAATTACTCAATCAAGTCTTGAGATAAGAAAGACCAAGTTTGTATATATGTATAACACTTTTAGGTGCTATTACACCAAATATATAAGTCTTAAGTTCTCAAAAATACCTAAAATATGATAAAACCTCTAAATCCTTAAATATCCTTATAGAGTATTATTCCCAAATTTCAAAAACTCATATCTTCTAATCAGAATATTCAAACACTCTCAAATTTTATAAGAAGTATTGATGTACTTTTAAAAACTACCACAACAAATTTCAACTACAAATTCATCACGAATCTTAAGATATCACCAAAATCCTAATAGTAGCTTCAAATCCTAGTTTTTATACACCTACGTGCAAGTTTCTTCATATTTCACACACTAAAAATCCAAATGCCACAAAGTTTATATGTATAGTTTTTTAACACAATAATCTATCTTTTCCAAAAAGTTTGATCCAAGAATTCGTCCAAAAACTCAAGATATGGCTCCAACCATTACTATGAATAAAATCACTTACTTACTGCCTTTGATTTGGATGGCTGACTTTAACTCTCTATAACTTCTTCATTTGAACTCCAAATTCATCAAATAGTATATGAAAAGTATAGTAGAAGAAATTTTCTCTCCAATCCGAGTTGCCAATCCTTTGTTGTTCTCTGAAAACATATGTTATGCCCCAAAGAGTGGCAATAGGTATGAAATTGATACCTTAACTTTGAGCATTAATAACTCCTTCATAAAAACTCCAAATCACACAAAATTTGCATCCAATCCGTATTCAAAAACCTAAACTTGACGATCCTAGCCTCCAAATCTCGAATAACCTTAAAATAAAAATCCTAATCTCTAATAAGGCCTCGGACAACCTCCTTGAAGCCCATTGGGCATGGCCTTCGACCAATAGCAATGAAGATCTTTATTCCTTGCCTTCATCTACCCATGTCTTGCTTTCATCCCTCCCAATAAGCCTCCTACTAGTTAAGGTTTTTACCTTTAGGCTCTAATCTCCTCTCAAGGCTTTATACTAAATATTTAGGTCTTATAATTTTTTTAAATGCTATAATCAAAATAGATAAAATTCAAAATAAAGTTTTTTATATCCACTCTCTTTAAATTAATCTATTAACCATTCTAACATATACCAAGATTTATGAATATATTATATATTTTAACTAATTTTTACACACTATAAGCAATTACAGTACAAAAACGGTCACTACTATAGCTGGACAAACTTGTTTTCTTATATATTATCTTTTTTGATATTTTTACTTTCTATTTTATAATTGTATTGCTTCTTTGGAAAATGTTGAGCAGTGTGTTTAGGTTCTTCATAATATAAGCACAATTCTTCTTTATAGCAATGAGTCTTTTTTTGCTCAATAAGAGGTTTGAAACATACTATATCAATTTGCATATCTTCTACTTTTGAATGTATATGTTGAGAAGGCGTTGGTGTTGCCATTAAATTATAATAATGTTGAAGTCCACTTGTCCGACTCTCAAATCGAAATTCAAAAAGTTAATTATCACACTTCACAGCAAAGTCAATTGCTTGACTCAATGTTTGAGGATCAGGTAAGTTGAGCATCAATTTCTTTACCTCATATTGTAATCCATAGAAAAATTGGCTAATCAGTGTAGTATCATCCTACTTGATATTAGTTACAAATTGTCAAAATTGTGAAGCATATAATATTATGGATCAATTGCCTTGTCATAAAATACGGATCTTCTTGGTTGCAACACGAGTTGTATCATGTTCTCCATACATGGATCAAAACTCTTCTAAAAAAACCTCTAAATTATCTAATATTAAATCTTGTCATTCAAAAAATGATGAAAACCACAATAATGTTGAACTTGAAAGAAGTGTACCTATGAATCTAACTTGTGATCTTAGAATTGGATAGCTTTGGAGTTGAAGTTCAATCACAACTTGTACTTGAATCATAAATCCTCAAAACTTGGATCTTGTGTAATTAAGCTTTTTAAGTAGGGTAACTTTTGGTTCTTTAGTATTAGAAGGATGTTCCACCATAGGAGAAGAGACATAATTCGACAGATGTTGAAGCAGCTTTAATCATATCTATGTCTTCACTTCTTGCCATTCTTGTTGCTTCTTGTAGTAGTAAACTGAGTTAATGCATTGCAAGCATTAATTCCTTCAATTGCTTTTACATTTGTGCCATTGCATTCTTCATTTCAAGAAGCTTTGCCATAATAATATTTAAAAAATAAATATTTAATATTGCTCAAGATAAGTAGAAGAAGGGACTTGAGAACAAAGAAGATACTAAGAATAATATTAATTTAGAAGAGGATAAACTACAACTTCTAATATGCTTATGTCTTATCAAAAAAAAAAAAAAAAAAAAATCCACTCTTAATCAAGAAAAGACAAAGCTCTAATATTATAAGTATATTCTTGTCAATCTATCAAGGATATGAACTAGATGAAGATACATAAACTTTAAAAATCTGTGTCAAAAATAAAGTAGAAAAATAAAAATAAAATAGTATGTATATTAAAAAGAAATTAGAATGGTTATTGCCAAATGATAAAGAAACTAGAGACTCTTAAATCTAGACTATAAGAAAGAAAGGAGTTGACAAGAGTGAAAAAGGCTTCACTCTTGCCTCTTGTTGTTCTCGTTGTATTCAAACTTCAATATACCAAAGCAATTGAACTAATAGAGGTAGGTTCGAATATGAAGAAAGACTGGTTATATGAATTGGGTCTGTTAGTGTCACAATTGATTGTATTTTGGCTATGTGAAATCAATTATCAAACTATAAAATACGAAGGCTTATTACTTCCATCTTAATTCAACCTATAATCCATTCTATTAATTCAACAATACTTCCATATTCTTATCCGTTCATCTCCCACTTACTCTCTTTGTGGTTTATATATATTCAATTACTAATCTCTAATTTACTTATTATATTCAATTTCTCAATTCATCACACAGAATTCAATATCTCAGCTTACGACTCTCACAGTCTTACACTCCAGACTAACTTCTCAGTATTCAGAAACTATCTATTACTCATCAATAACAAAGAAACAAAAAGAAGTAGCACCAAGTTTGCCCCAACTTATGACTATCACAATCTGGTCTTTTGTCTTATGACTATCACAGTCTCACCTTTGGCTTACGACTCTCACAATCTAGTACTCCAAACTAACTTCTTAGTATTCAAAAACTATCCATTACTCGTCAACAACAAAGAAACAAAAAAAAATAGCACCAAGCTTGTCTTGGCTTACGATTCTCATAGTCTGGCTCTTTGGCTTATGACTATCATAGTCTAGCTCCGATCTCTCTTTCCTCAACCTCTTTATCTTACCAAAAAGATGATTTGTTGGCCAGTGGATTCCAAAGGTTATGATCCTTTGAATTCTTAACCATTTATTCCACTAACAACCTACTGTTATCAATTAAATTGCCTAATAATCAATCTAATTCTCAAGGTTATCAATAATCAACCAGTAACTTATCACAAAGTTTATTTACCTATTCTACACCTCTATATATACTATCTAAGTAAGACCTATGTGATAATATTCTATAGGACCTCTAATATGTGTTGACTTTGTAGGACACATGCCTTATCTTACAAGACAAGTTTTTTATGTGTAGGCCATATAATTAGCTTGTTTTTTAAGCTACTAATATATGTGGTACATAGCCAACTTATTGACCATGTTTCTAACCTAAAAAGTCAATTAAAGACACCTATAAAGTCAAAACAGTATCTATGAAGCTTTTAAGAATCTTCTATAGAAGATATTATAGAATTGACCTATTTTTATCTACTATTATCTAAATCATATAAGTAATTATTAATTTACATATATATGTCCATGTCAACTATTTAGAAATAAATTTATAAATTTAAAAAAAAATAAAAGAAAAAAAATATATATATATAAGTAATGATTAAAGTTTAATAAAATTTAAGATAAGAGAAGTAAAAGCTTCATATGTATAGCATCAGACACCAAGTCACAAACTCAATTAATTTATTAAAATCATGCTCCTTGAGTCGGTTGAGATTTACTTCTTTTCAAATGTATTAATGGACATAAGCGATATGTAGCTTGAAATTTCTAATAAGAATAGAAAGCAAGTAAATAATATAGTCAATTGGTCTTTTATCTCTTGAATTATAATAAGATGTAGTCCATCCAAAATTCATGGTTATTACTACAATTTGTTTTTGTCACCACTTCATTCTTTTAATCTCTTTCATTCTTTGTTTCTATTATTTTATTATATTTTATTATATCTTTTATACTTCTTTATTGTAATTATTTTTTATAATATTTTATATAATTTTTATATATTATGTCATTTTTCAATATGACATCTATCCTTTTTAAACGTCCACATCTTTTGGCATATATAAATCTAAATATCTTCATTTTTTTCATCTATTTTAGATGCCTCTACATCTTCTACTTAATCTACATCTAGATTCTTAGAATATATAAGATTATTTGGACTAAATTTATTATATATCTTCTTAAATATCTTCATTTATTTTTCAATCACACATATCTTCAATTTCATGCCATCTAATTTACAAAGAGAATTAGTGGTATTATCATATATTGTCACCACCATATATGGATCAAACCAATTTTAAACAAACATTTTAAGAATGCTATGTTAATACTCTAAACTACTATCAAATACTAACACTTAATCCTTATTTTTAATTGATTTGGATATTAAATGATGGATTTTGTCAAACCTCTCTTTGTCACTGAACATGGCACATTTTGATTTTTTCAATACAATCTTTTAAATTGTTAAATCCACAGCTTCAATAATCTTTCTCTTAAGATGCCATCCTTTCAATCCAGCAACATCCAAATAGGTACAAAATCTTTTATAGATACAATTGGCTTTTCATCTAACTTCAATTTAATAGGCATATAACTAATAATAGTACTATAAGTAGTTCTATCTGCCATAAAACAAATAATAGAAGTCTTGGCTATTGCTTTGACTTATCTCTATAAGCTTTGATAAGAGCATTAATAGGAAGATGTCTTCTTTTACTCTTGCCATTAGCCTTAAGATAAAAAGTAATTATTATCTTCAACTTCACATTATATCTTTAAAAAAAAATAATCTAGCATCTATTACATCTAATTCTCCTTGATTAGCCTTCATTCTTCTTATGCTACTATATCTATTAACAATATTTTTTAAGATAAATTTGTACATTTCATTTGTAGTCTTGGTCTTTAAAGTTCTACCTTTAACATAATTTGAAAGTTCTTTTTTTAAAAAAATAAGATACTTCATGCCTCATAATTCCAATAGCATAGATATTAAGTCAATTACCTATTAGAAATATATAGAAAGTAAATAGGTAGGATGAAATTCATTTTTTAATCTGACTTTGTATTGTAATTGGCATTTAGTACAAGAAGCCACAAAGTCCTCTATATCTTTGTAGAGATTTTTTCACTAATATTGTTCCTTAATTTCAAGCTAGGTGGCCCAAACTTCTATAAGGCCTAATCAAAGTATATCATGAAATTCAAAAAGAACTTGGTTCTTGATATTTACATCATCTATTACTCTCAAGCTATCTTTATTTCAAGACCTATGTCTTTTGTGAAAGAATTTTTGCATTTGTAGTTTGTATGAAGGAGTTATAGAGCTTTGAAGACAACACATGTAATTCAAAAGCAGTAAGTGAGTCATATTGTTGATAGTAATGGTTGAAGCTCTATCTCTTTTAATTTAGCTTTTTGGATTTTTTTGAGTTTTCTATAGAAAGAAAGATTATAATGACAAGGTAAAAAGAATTTTTCTTAAGAAAGCATTGGATTTTTGGCTATGATTGATTGCTTAATTGAGTATCAAGATAAAAATAAATAAATAAATAAATAAATACCAATTTTATATATAAAATTATCTTTATAGGAGAAATTACATCAATACATAAGTCCTAAGTACCAAAGATCACCAAAAATGTAATAAAAATATTACAAAACCTTACATATCCTTAGTGTGATTTTTTTTCCAACCTTCAACAGCTCATATCTCAGGATTGGACTATCCAAATAAACCATAATTTTATATGAAGTACTAATATACTTTCAAAAACTACCACAATAAATTTCAACCAAAAATTTGTTAAAAATCTTGAGATATTGCCAAAATCCTAATAGTAGCTTTAAACCCTTGCTTATATATACTCGTGTATAATTTTCTTCATATCTCACAAAAAAAATATGCAAATATCATAAAATTTTGATATATAGCTTATTAACTTAATAACACATATTTTTAGAAATTTTGAGTCAAAAATTCAACACTAAAATAGGTTTGAATATATTGTACATTGACAAAGATATGATATTAATGAATGCACATAAGAACCATCTACAAATCTTGCAACCATAGTAAAGAAAGTTAATTTTTTTTATCAATAATATCTATTAAAATCAAGATAAAGCATCAAGAAATTCTTTCTTATAAAAAAAAAAAAAAAAAAAAAAAAAAAAAAATACAAATTGTATTCTATTTTCTATGATTATTTGTAATTTTTATATATTTTTAGTCTAAAGAGATGGAATTTTAACAATAAGAAAATTGAATTTAAGAACTATTTTTTATTGAATTATCAAACAAGCCATTGGAATTTTTATAGTCTTTAAGATAACCTAATAGAGATGAAGACCTTCAAGAACAACATATTTTTTTTTAAATAGATAGTAAGATAGAATATATTTGGTATCATGACCTTTGAAGAGACTATCAATGTTTGATACTATTACTAAAGATAAGAACCAATTTTGATGGTGTTTTAAATATTTTATTTGAAAAAATTTATAGAATCCTAAAAAATAAAAAAATAATAAGGTGATATACCTACCTTACTATAGAATACTATTCATAGTTGAAAGAACCTATCAACTACCTCCAATGAGAACAAAAATCACAATAGATGACAAATATAATTTGTTGTATCTTGGACTTCTACAATATATAATTACCATTCCTTGTAAAACTTATTTTTATATCGTAGATATATATATACATATATATATATATATTTTTAATACTAGTATTTACTTAAATAAGAAAAATTAAATAGAAATAGATAAATTTGATAATATCTTGTAGAAAAGCTTCATAGATGTAGATTTGACTTCTTAAGTGTTTTGTAGGTGGTTAATAGGTTGAAAACTTGACTAACAAGGTTGCTACATATTACACATATCGACTATTTATTTTACAAGTTGGCTATATGGCACACATATTGGAAACTTGTCTTACAAATTAGACATGTATCTTGCAAGTTAGACATGTATTAAATGATCTATAGAATATTGTCATATACTTTTTTAGTTAGATAGTATATATAAATACGAGAGTGATGCTTTCTCTAGTCTTATCAACCATTTTTTTGCTTCCAGTTTAGTTTTAATAGTTTGTAGCTTTCTAACCTTTAGAAATAGCTATTCTAGTTGCTTCTTTTATATATATATATATATTTCATTTATTTCATTTATTTTATTTCATCTTTCTTTGAGATACATCTCACATATTTAATTATATTTTTTAAATTCTTATTTTTAATAATATATCTAAAAATTTATTTATTATTAATAGAAGTCTAATTATAAATTTATAAAATTAGCTTATTTTAATCATTAAGATTTTTCTTTTATTTATTAATTAATTAATATTTTGATTTAAAAAAAATTATGTTCTTCATTCGTTAATCTATTTTTTATAGGTAATTATTTAAATTAAAAGTATTATATTTTTTTTACTTAAATAAATAAAATGAGAATTTTTTTAAAAAATTATAACATTCTAATAACCAAATCTTGAAATTATAGAATTAATGTATTCAATAAAAATAAAGTTTTACCTTCATGTTCAAATCTAAAATTAATACTAGTTAATTCATAAAAAATCTTATTGAAGATATTAAAGTGATGTAATAAAGTTATATCTTTTTAAATAAAAAAATTATAATATATTTATGTCGATTAATCAATAGCTTTGTTTTACTACAAGCTCTTTAATTTTATCTATAGTTTTGATGTTGAATTATTATTTATAATATTACATAATACCTTAATGTAATAATTAAATGAATTTTATTTATGAATCCTAGGTTAATTTCTTTCTATTTATTAATACTCTTGTCTACTAGCTTCTTTCTCAATTATTTGTATAATTATTATAGTAGAAGCACATCTTTTATCTTTAGTTCTTATAATCTAATATTTTTTTATTATTAAATTTTCCTATCTGAATTTTATCTTTTAGATTTTTTAAAATTTTTTATTACTTCAACCATGCTTTGATATTAATTTTTAAGTTAATTATTCACAAAATTACCTACAAAAAGAAATAAATATAAAGTTTATTTGTTTTACTAAAATATAAAAAAGCATATACATGCAATTATTTTTCTACTAAGTTAAGTACCAAAGTTGCTAAAACTTTTAAAGATCTTTTAAAAAAACTACAAGTACTCACCAAATAGGGCATATACCATGCTAACAATGAAATTTTTTTATATTTTTGTCTAGTCCCTTATTCCTTCTTCTCCTCTTTGAAACTTCTATAGATTCAATTGATAATATAGCAAATAAGCTTACTATAGTATACATACATGTACATATACAAACTTAGAAATAACATAAGATGTTTTTATAAAATACATAAATATTAAAATATAATGATAAAAATAATTTAAATCTTTTCTATAATTTAAGATAATATTCTTTTTTTGGTATCAGATGTTTTTTAACAAATAAAAATATATATATATTAAAACATTAAATTATAGAATAAAAAATATTAATACACTTAACATTAAATATATTATAATTTATTTTTATAAAAAGAATCAATAAATTTTATTTTAATTAAAAATAATTAAATATTTTATCTAAAATTATAGCATAAAATTTATAAAATAAAAATGAGCCAAAAAGTATATTAAAATATACTTAAATAGTAGAAATATAATACTATATATTATAAAATTATAAAAATTTCATGATTATTTTATATTTTTAATATCAAGAAATTAAGACTAAAAATTAACATGATCAAAGGAATTTTAAATTTTAAATCTTTTTATCTATCAAAATCAAATACCTTAATAAATAAATAAATAAAACTTTAAAATTTAATATACAAGTAATTATTAGATATTAAAATTTTTATTTGAGATTTTAGCTTCAAAAAATTAAATTGTAATAAGTGTGATTAAAATATTTAATTATGAAGTAATACCATATAGAAATACATATATATATATATATATAACTAATTTTATGGATTATTTTATTTTCACAAAAATTATACTAATGTAGATTATTACAAGAACATATTTGCTAGCATATAAATACATTAAATGAGTATATAAATCAAAATACAAGATAAATAATAAACATTATATTTTAAAGTGTTGGAAGAAAAATTTAATGAAACTTTTTAAAATGAATTTAAATCAAGATTATTAAAAGTATCTTCATGTTTAAAATTATTATAGACCTAAAAATATACTAATTTTAGAATATATTTTTTTAAATAATCACAAATAAATATACTGATAAGAAAAATTATATATATATATATATATATATATATACATATACAATTTCAAAATCAAAAGAATTATAAAAAATTTACATGAGATGGAACGTTTTAGTATATAATTAAATTTACAGAATTTTAAAATATATAAAATATATACTTTAAAATATATAAAATATTTATAAATTAATAAAATATAAAATAAATTAATTTTTGAAGTAATATAATAATAAAAATTTTATTATATTTTATCAAATTATCCTTTTTAGTTTTCTTTCAAATACATGATAAAAGTAAAATAATTTAAGATTGAACTTAAAAACATACATATAGTAAAAAGATTTAGAAAATTAAATTTTTAATTTAGAATTGGATTTATTAAAAATTGCAAGTTATGTGATTGTGATAAAATGTATAATATCTTTGACAATTACCTTCAGCTAGGCTAAGACTGTAGCAGATGTTATGAGAAGGATGAAGGTGGCATGTGATAGGTAGTGGATTGTACTGTCATTAGCATATATATATATATATATATATATATTCTTAAAAAATATTCATAAAAATTAATCACATACATCTATCAAAATAATTAATAAAAATGATATTTTTCATATGCAACTACTTTCATACCATCAAATTATACCATTTCAAACCTTAATTATTTATTTAAAAATAATCCTCATTAAATAAATTAATTTATTAAACTTTAAAATCACATCTCATAATATATTTGAATATATAGTAATATTTTTTATTCTTTTAAAGATTCAAAACTTACTTTAGATAATACTTATTTTAAGAAAATAGACAAAAGGCTATAATTTGTAAATTTTTTATTTGACTAAAATTAAGAAGTCTCACTAAATTAGCTTTATATTTAAAAAAATCAACACAATGGTTCTAAAAATAAAAGAAGAGATAGAATGTATTTTGTTTGGTAAATAGTATCTCTAGTATTGTTTTATGGACTTTATAACTGATCCACCTTTAAAACATGCTTTTATAAAAGCTCAAGAAGTCAAGTTAGAATTTCTAAAAAAAAGTCATTAAAAATAATTATCCATTTTTTCTAATATATGCCATATTTGTTAGAATTAAGATATTAGTTCATATATTTAGACTTATGACAAAAATATCATTAAATAAAATTTTAATTTATACTATCTCCAAAAATTAAAGCTTTCTAAAATTAAAGTTAGTTGATCAATCAAGAAACTTTGCAAGTAAACTTTCAAAGTAAACTTCTAGTTATAAAAATCCACTAAGTCAATTCATCAAACTTCATTAATACATAGCATAACATATTTAAACTCATCTCAATATCCTACATTCTTTTGGAGATTCAAAGCAAACTTTAGATAATTTTTATCTTAAATATGTTTTAAAAATTATTTAAAAAATAATGAAATATAATTTTATTTGTAATAATTTTGTTTAGATTGTTTTGAGAGACACAAGAATAGTTGAAGTAATATTCACATACACACACACACATAAAATACATACAAAATAAGAATATATTGATGTGGTTGTCTCTTGTATATAAAAATAAATAAATAAATAAATAAATAAATTCTCTCCTTTATATTCTAAATATTGTAGCTAAAATATTTATTGTAAACTACACTAAATATTATGAAAAGCACCAACTACATTTAATGCTCTCAATACTCTTTTTTTTCTTGGCATTATATTTACACAATATAAAACTTACATAGAATTATGATCTATATTTTTTTGTAATCTTGCAAGATCAATAATTGTTGCTTTAGTACAACCTTATCTAAAAAAACTTTATTGTATTCAAAGACAAAATTATAGATGAAAGAAAAAGAATAAAACATCATTTCTTTTAATTATATAAATAATTTATTAACTTTCTTGCTCAAAAAAAGTAAGTCACTACATACCAATGTCATAAATAAGTCGATAATAATTGCACAAAAGAAGAGCTTTGGTCAAGAGATCAGTAAAGTTATTTACAGATTCAATTTTTTTAATCTTACGTGCTTGATCAATAATCTAGTCATGGATATAACTAAAATATTTTGGATCAATATGCTTTGTCCTATTGCTTTTAATAAAACCAAATTCTATCTATCAAATACAAGTGCTATTGTTTTTATATAAGATAGTTAGAGAATCATCATATAAAAGTCTACAAATTATTTGAATCAGTTTATCAATTGATTACAACCAAATATATTCTTAAGATGCTTCATGTAAGGCAATAATTTTTGCATGGTTAGATGAAGTTGCAATTATAGTTTGATTCATTGATTTCTATAATATTCCAATTCTATGTCTTAAGAATACATAGCCTACTTAAAATTTAGCTATTGCAATATCAAATTTATATCCTTCATTACAACATCTAATCAATTTTGGATTTATAGATTGTATGTAATATAATTTCAAGACTTCAATGCCTTTTAAATAACATAATACGTATTTGATATCATTCTAATATTATTGTGTTGGATGTGTACTGTCTTATAAGAACGCTCACTGTAAATGTACTATTTAGTCTTATAGATGTGGCTAAATATAAAAGTGTTCCAATCCCTGCAAGGTATAGATAATAATCTCTCAATATTTCATCCTCCTCCTTATATGGATAATATGGATCATCACCATCATGACAACGTCCAATCATTGGTATTGACAATGAATAAGCATCAATCATATTAAATCTCCACAAGATTCATCTAATATACATTAATCGATAGAAAAAAATGCTACCATCCATGAAATATATAATTTGAAGACCAATGTAAAAAAATATTTTTTTTAACATTTTCATCTCAAATTCATAGATGAATAAGTTAATAGCTTTAATGCATGCAAATCTAGTACCTATTAAGTTAAGATCATTAACATATAAAATAACGATCACAAATCTAGTTTTATCTTGTTTGATAAACAAACAAGGAATTAATGGAGCACATACAAATTTATTTGTAATTAAATAATCTTAAAGACATTGATATCACATGTATCTAAATTATTTTAGATTATATAAGGTCTTCTATAATTTAATACCATGATATTGTTTTGGAGTAGGTGCATTTAGAGTTCCTATTTTTAAACCAAGTAAAATTTTTATATAAATATCTACATAAAAAGAACCATACAGATATGCAGTTATCACATCCATGAAATGCATCTCAACATTGGCATAAACTACTATTTCAATAATATATTAGAATATAATTGAATCTATAATTGAAAAATATGTAGATTCATAATCAATGCCAAATCATTGGATAAATCCTTGGGCAACAAGATAAGCTTAATAACGGGTTATTTGATCCTTAGCATCTTACTTGCATATTAATATAATCTTATATTCTACATGGCAAGATATAAGAATATCTATAATTGGACCAAAGACTTTCTTCTTATACAAAGAAGCATACTCCTCTTCAATGGTAGTTTTTCATTTTAATTACTTTGAGCAATGCATTGCTTCCTTCATGGTTTGAGGTTTAGGATCTTCAACCTTATAAGTGTCACGGACACAGAAATATAGGCTTGAGATCTAACAAGAAGTTCAAAAAGAACTGACAAGAACTAGATTAATCAGATGAATACAACAACAACACCAAAGAGCTGAGCTAGAGCTCCAAGAGATGTGTTGTTGAGACTGAAGAACTCTTCAGCCTTGATTCCAATATATACTCCTATTTAGGAAGCTTCTCAAGCAACTTCTATCAACTAGAAAGCTTCTAGAAGATTCCAGAGACTTGCTTCTAGAAGGTTCTAGAAACTTATCTCTAAAAGGTTCTAAGGACTATGTCCTTAACATCTTCTATCAACTAAGAAGCTTCTAGAAGGTTCTAGAGACTTGCTTCTATAAGATTTTAGAAATTTGTCTCTAGAAGGTTCTAAGGATTATGTCCTTAACATCACCCCCTCCTTTAGCTTCGAGGTCTCTGAGAAGCAATGTTGTTGTTAATCAGTACCAACACAAGAAAATGAAGATCTGTCGCATAACGTTTGCTATGAACTCCAACTGTTGTTCACGAGGCAAGTGGTTCATCGGCCCTTGAAGCCAACGGTACTAGCCCACTCCTTCAACTTCTGACCAAGCATGAACTTTCATGTCCTCATTGTGAAATTGTCCTGTAAACACGCCTTCTGGCTGACCATCGTAAGCAAGCTTAGACTCAAATACAATCACTAGTGATCAGTTATTTGATATCCTCGATCGTCGTCATGGTATAGGCGGTTCTTCATCTCGGGATCGCCTTCATAAGCTAGTCGGTTGAGATAATCTGACTGGCATAGTATCTATTTCTTGACTATCCATATCAGAAGACCAAACTATGGCTACTAAAAAAATTCTATTTTATCTTAGAGAAAATAACTACATCAACTACGAATTTTGGTGGTACTCTCTCCCTTTCTTATATTCTTGGGTGAGCAAGCTTCAGAAAGAAGCTATCGTCGAACCGGCTTAGGTTTATGAGGATGTTGTTAATGAAACTCTTATACCTTTTGCGGCGCATTGGTGAGATTTTCAGCTGACTTCTACGTTGTCGTGTTGTAACATGTCTATATGATGAAAATATAAATGAAGAAGATTTATTAATATTTAGTCACCTTGGGTGTTAGAAGCGGTGGCCAATTCCAGTGCAAATACTGAGAGGCCAGGTTACCCCGTTACAGTCAGCTGAGACATACTCACCAGTAATGAAATGCTCTGTTCGATTCCAATAACGAGAGTCAGCAGAAAGGAAAAAGACCAATTCAACGACAGGTGAGCTTGGTTCGAAGAGCCAATTGGATCCAATTTCAAAAGACCTCTAATCCAGGTCCTATTATGGGCCTCTTATCCAATATGAGACCTAACTTGGTCGGGCAACCCAATGCGGTCCAATCACGAGGCTCCGATTCCGTTTTAGGCTGTTCCATTCTTTGTGCCATTCTGGGAACGTCCTTTCGGTAAAAGGATGTGTTAAAGGTAAAAATGGAGGAAAAAGCTCTAACGGCGGAGCCAATTCCGAATCCAAGATGGAAGATTGAAGAAATTCAGAGGCTAGGGTTTGAGAAGAGCGAAAAAAAAAAAAAAAAAAAAAAAAAAAAAAAAAAAAAACATTCGAAAATGGTTAGAGTAGAAGACAGGATTCAGAGATTCGGGAATTAGGGAGGTTAAGAAAAAGAGAGGATACAAGGTTTTTGGGTAGGGATCAGAAAAGGGACTTCTAGCAATCAATGCTAAAAGATCGATGTGTTGTACTGGTGAATCGGGTTTTAATGAAGAAGGTGTGATTACTCTTGACTGTTTTGTGAAATCGAAGTTATGTCTGTGATTGAAGAATTAAAAGGGTGTCTATAGGATTGAGTATGCGGAGTGAATGAAAATTTTTGGGTTAATCTAACAAGACAGTCAGTGGATACAAGGTCGTGAGTATAAAGTGGTATCGGAGATTAGCAGATTGGGTTGTTCAGGGTTCTCTGTAACGTCTAGAGACCTACCGGCTGGGACAAAAGGAATTTTGACGAGCAATCAAAGGACATCTGTATAGATTTATGATATATTCTTACAATCGTTTATATTCCGATAGTCAAAAACCGATAGACTACTTGAATATTAGCGAATCTCCATACTACCTCCTACAGCTAGACGCCCGATGTGTTCTCGAGCAGAAAAGTACGTAATACGACATAAGTGGTGAACCCGACGTAAAAGCTTGAGGTGGAAGGTATTGGATTTTGTTTGATTTTATTTTTATTTTTAGTTTTATGGAGAACGAAAATAAAAATTTTGAAGGATCTTTGGGAGGAGTTTCTGGTAGAGGTTCTTCTAAAAGACAAGGTATGCACATAGATCCGTCTATTGCTAGTTTGTTTCAAGCCTTCTCATTATCAATGCAACAACAGCAAAGCAATGATCGAAAGGAAGCTTTGGCAACCAAAGCATTACAAGCAGTAGTCAATAAAATTGATCAATTTGATGGAATAAATATTTCAAGGTATTTAAGATGTTATGTTCGTGAAATGGAATTAAATTGGGTTTCTAAGAAGAAAATGGTTGAATTATTTGGACTTGCCATGATACCGGAGATAAGAGAACATATTACATCAATTATGGATCATTATGGGAATTCATGGGAGGTTTTTTCACATGCATTGAAAGACGAATATTTCTTGGAAGATGTTGATCACATTACTAAGAAGTTGTTTCTGGAATGGATTGAACGGTCTAATAAGAATTTGCAAGCAACAGAGCTACTAAGAGAATTTGAGAGGCAGTACTCTCAATTATCGAAGGTAGAAAAATTGACATTGGAGCCGAACAAAGTTGATCTATTTCTTCAAGCTGCTGATAGAGAATTGCAAGGAAAATTAGAAATCCTTCTTGAAGTTGAAGAAGAAAATGAAGGATTGACAACAAAGTGGAAGAATATTGAAGATGCGGTGGGATTGCTTGTAAAAAGAGAAAGGAAGAAGAATAGGAGCAATATTCCAAAAATAGTACAAGCACCCAAAGCTCCAGTACGTACAACACCACCAACAATGCCTACAGTTCAACCTTCGACATCCTTATCAAAGAAAGCAGATATGGGGATGGAAGAAATTATACGAGGAATGCGAGATCTTCAAATCAAATTGGCAAGACTTGAAGAGAATATTTCTATAAATAATTTGAAGAATGTTTCGAAACAAGGATATGTACAAAGATGCATTTGGTGTGATGATGCTTCATACACTAGGAAAGATTGCAATGAATTTAATAATATGATACGGCAAAGAATTATTTGCTGGAAAGATGGAAAGATAGCATTAAAAGATAGGGAGGATCTTCTTCAAACCAATTTTGGCAAGGGAGGAATGAGAGCATTGGTTCAAGATTACTTAAAAGAGCACGAAACAACAGCACGAGAAAGTACAAGTTATGATACTAGAGTAGATAATGACCTTGGTGGAAGTACGGAAACTAGTGAGTTTTGGGCTTCTGCCATTTCTACAATGTAAGAAGGGAAATTACCTTTAGAAGCATTATTGAGGACTGCAGCTACAATACGAGGTCCAACAGGTTGGGAGGATCTTATTGACTCTCTTTCAGTTCATGCATATATTGCTAAGAGCCAACATGAAGCTTTGATGGAAGAAAAGAGACGAGGAAATTTTGATGATACGAGAAAAGGAAATTCTTCTAAGAGGCAAACTCGAGGAGACAAGGCTCGGGAGGCAGCTTCACAAGAATTGCCTGTAAAAGATACCTGAGCATCATTGGAAGAAAAAACGAGGGAGATAAAAGATAAGGGCAAATCAATTGCTTATAAGCTACTTTCTGACATTGAAGTGGCAACAAATTTGAAAGGAGTGTTGGAAGAATGTATATTAAATGCTAAGGTAGAATTCACATTAAAAGAAGTTTTGAGAATTGCAAAGAAGGAGTTTCATGATGTTATCATTGATAGCATTAAGCATAAGACGCAATTAATGGACGAAACTGGAATGAGTCATGCTATTGATACAAGAATATATAAAGATGAAGCAGAGATTAATATTGGTTACAAACAACTAACAAATGAAAAGAATGGATATAATCAACGAGTACGTTTCGAAGATTATAGTGATAAGGAAATAGAAACTTTGAGCGATTAAACTCGAAAGCATTGAACAAGGGCAACTACTGAGATATTGGTGAAAGTAAGAGATATAGAAGAACCAATTGTTGCTTTAGTCGACCATGGTTCTGAAATAAATCTTATGTCTAAAGATCTTTATAAGAAGCAAAAATAGCCAATTGATATGGAACATGGATGGGCTATACGAGCAGCTAATAACATTTGGGGTGAATTATATGGAGCTTGTCCATATGTCAAAATTCGGATTGGGGATGTTGCGATGGAGCAACATTTCTTTGTTCAAGATATAACGTCTTATCCATTGATTTTAGGACAACCTTATATTACAGCAACACGGATGGAAACAAAAGTACTTGACGATGGTTCTGCTTATGCAAGGGTATGTAGCGAAGATGAGAGGAAAGCTGTATAATTTCTAACAATACCTTTTAACCATGAACGGAATCGAGATAGGTTGAAGGAGAAACCATTGCCAAAGATTGTTGAAGGATTTAAGGATTTTGGAGAGGTACCACTATAAAGCGAGATTATGGAGGTACAAAAAAGGAAGTACTCTCGCGAGATGAAGGTACCTTTGATGTGAGTTTTATTGATATTTTGGAGAATGGAAATATTATGTATAAGAAAGTTGATGATTTTAAAAGAAAAGAAAGAAAAAGATTATATAATATTGAAGGAGAATTATGCAAGATAGGTACGTTGTAAGATGATGAGAGGATTTTAGGTGTTTATGAAGAAAATGGAGTAGAAGATTCATTGGAATTGATTACACCTATTGGGTTAGGAGATAATGATAAGATTGTTGAGATTCATTCAAGAGAGGTTTATACCATACTTGAATCTTTTCAAGCACTAGAAGTCACTATAGAGACGAGATATAAAACGACAAATAAGAAGGTAAAGCCTATTGCCGGACCATTACCAGAAGATTCTAAAGAACAAATGAGAGAAGTATCAAAAAAAGCAAGTTTAAGAGATCAAATGAGTATTGGACATCAGTTTACTAAAGAGACCTTTGAAGAATTGAAGATTGGTTCTGATGGTTCTTTATTGTTGGAGGACATTACTTGCTTCAAAAAGATGTTGGCTAAACAAGGTAGATCGTTTGCCTTCGAATCTTATGAAATTGAGTGTGTAGATCCGAATATTATAACACCTATGGTTATCTTCACTATACCGCATGTACCTTGGAATCTTAGATTGATTCGAGTACTGAGGGCACATTTACCTAAATTGGTGGAACTATTAAAAGAAAAGATGAAGATGAAAATATTAGAACCCTCATTTGTGCCGTATTCTAGTCGATGGTTTACGGTACCTAAGAAGAATGGGTCACTACGGTTTATTCAAGATATGCAACCAGTGAATGCAGTAATTGTCAAGAATGCAGGAATTGGACCTATTGTAGATGAATTTACTGAGGCATTTATAGGAAGGGCGATCTATTCAATGGGTGACTTATATTCAGGTTATGATCAATTTCAACTTACCAAAGGAAGTAGAGATATGACAATGATGAGGACACCACTTAGATTGGTTAGAATGTGCACTCTTCCTCAAGGCGCGACCAACTCAGTTGTGCATATGATGCATGGGATGAATAAGGTATTGAGAGATTTTATTCCGGAGAAGACTATGCCTTTTCTAGATGATGTTCCTATAAAAGGGTGCAGAGAAGGAGACAAGGATGAAACTTTAGATAAGAAGGGATGTCGCAAATATGTTGTTGATCATATACAAGATTGTGAAAAGATTTTAACTCAGCTTGGAGAAGTTCATCTTACATTATCGGGTATGAAGTCCGTATTGGAGTACAAGAGGTTGTGATTGTTGGACATTTATGTGGATCTTACGGAAGAAAACTAGATCCGACTAAAGTTGATGCAATTGGAAGGATGAAAGAGGATTGTGATTCTTTAATAGAGGTTCGTAGGTTAATTGGTGCATACCGGAGGATGCCCAGGTTCAGAGGACGTGGATGTTGTGTTGTAACATGAGTATACCGTGAAAATATAAAGAAAGGGGACTTTTATTAATATTTAGTTATCTCAAAATTTGGGAGCAACGATCGATTCCAATGCCAATATTCAGGGGCCAGTTCAGACATCCCATCACAGTCGGTCAGGGCATACTTATCAGTATCGAAATGCTCCGTTCGAGTCCAATAGTGAAAGTCAACAGAATCGAAAGGACTAAATCGATGACTAAGCGAGCTTGACGCGAAGGACCAATTTGACTCAATTACGAGAACATCCAAGTCTTACTACGGGCCTCTTAGCCAATATGAAACCTGATTTGGTCGGGTGACTCAATGTGGTGCCGATGACGAGGGTTTTGATTCCGTTTCAGGCTGTCCTGTTCTCTGTGCCATTTCAGGGAACGTTGTTTCCGAAAAAAAACCTTTTAAAAAGAAAAAAAAATGGAGGAGAAAGCTTTCACGGCGGAGCCAATTCCAGATCCAAGACGGAAGATTGAAGAAATTCAGAGGCTAGGATTTGAGAGGAGAGAGAAAAAAAAATATTTGAAAATGGTTAGGGTGGAGGAGAGGATTCAGAGATTCGAGAATTAGGGAGGTTAAGAAAAAGAGAGGATACAAGGTTTTTGGATAGGGGTCAGAAAAGGGACTTCTGGCGATCAATGCTAAAAGGTCAATGTGTTATACTAGTGAATCGAGGTTTTAATGAAGTGGGTGTGATTACTCTTGACTGTTTTGTGAAATCGAAGTTACGTCTGTGATTGAAGAATTAAAAGAGTGTCTATAGGATTGAGTATGCGGAGTGAATGAAAATTTTTGGGTTAATCTAACAAGACAGTCAGTGGATACAAGGTCGTGAATATAAAGCGGTATCGAAGATTAGCAGATTGGGTCATTCGAGGTTCTCTATAACGTCTAGAGACCTACCGGTTGGAGCAAAAAGGATTTCAACGAGCAGTCGAAGGACATCCGTATAGATTTACGGTATATTCTTGCAATCGTTTATATTCCAACAGTCAAAAACCGATAGATTGCTTGAATATTAGCGAATCTCCATACTACCTCCTACAACTAGATGCCCGATGCATTCTCGAGTAGGAAAGTATGTAATAGGACAATGTTTGCTCATTAATGTCATAGCCACACCAATGAACAAGATACTCCAACTTGTCCCACCTTCACTGTGAATCCAACACCTTTTCAACCTCGTATTCTTCATGGTTCTTGATCTTAATACTAGGTGGTAGACATTGCACTCTTCTAGAAAAAGACAACTCTCAATAAGGCTCTAATAGAGAAACATGAAAGTCTGGACGTACCTTCATAGAAGCCGGTAATTCCTGACGGTACGCCACTGGATTGATTTGCTTCTGGATGATAAATGGTCCCAATCTTCGATAGTCCAACTTATCACATGATCGCTTGGTCTTGATATTCCATCGAAGAAGCCATGTTTTATCTCCAATTTTGAAAGTAGGTCCTTGATTCTGAAATCTATCTACAGATGCCTTGTAGGATTCTTGGGCGGATTATAATTGAAGCTTCAATGTATTTTGAAGCTGTGATAGTTGTTTCACAAATCCTTCAGCTGCTAGATTGTTATTTGTTGACAGACTTAATAAATCAAGCTTCGGATGATACCCATAGTTGGAAAAGAATAGTGTGTATTGAGTCGACGCATGGAGGGTGTTGTTATATGCAAACTTGGCTAGCGACAAATATGTGGTCCAATCGTCTTGCTGATAGTTGATGCTGCATCGTAAGTATTGTTTCAAGACTTGGTTCACCCGTTTAGTTTGGCCGTTAGTTTAAGGATGAAAAGCCGAAGAAAGCTTGATATCCACCTTCGGTATCTCAAAGAGAGATCTCCAAAACTTTGATACAAAATGGGTTTCTCGATCAGATACGATATCATCTAGTAATCCATGATATCGATACACATTATCGAGAAAGAGCCTTGCTGTGACTTCATTGGACGATGTCTTCTTGCAAGGGATAAAATATGCCATCTTTATAAGCCGATCTATTACAACAAAGATGCTGTCAAATGAGTTTGATGATGGCAGGTCCATGATGAAGTCCATGGAAATTAAAGACCATGGTCGACCTGGAATTGGCAATGGCTGTAGGAGTCTATAAGGGCGATGCTGAGGACTCTTGGATCTTGAACAGATGTCGTAGGAGAGGACAAAATCTTTCACATCCTTTCACATTTGGGGCTACCATAAATCTCGAGAAATAAGCTCCAAGGTCTTGTTGAATCCAAAATGTCCCGCAGCTGGAAAATTGTGGCGAGATTGAAGAACTCAGAGTCGTGCTGGTCCTTTTGGGATATATAACTGCTCCTCAAAGTATAAAAGATCTCCCTCCACCTTGAATTTATCGTCATTGGCACGCCGCTTAATATCAATGGCTACTGAATCTTCAATGGTCACAACACGTACCTGATTGAAGAAGTCAGCATCAATTGGCACAATAGAAGTGTAAAGCTGAAATTGCTCTGGCTTCAACAATGTCGTATATTGTTGATCAAATGTTGCTTCTCCAGCCTTTGGTACAAGATACAATCTCCTCGATAAGGCATCAAATAGTCCTTGTTACTTTTTAGGTCGATAAGTGATAACAGAATCGAACCTAGATAGCAATATACTCCACCCAGCTTGATGTCGATTTAGAACTCGAGTCGACATGAAATACTCTAAATTCTTGTGATCTGTATATACGGTCACTAGGTGTGCAGCTCCTTCAAGAAAGTGACGCCATTCTTGGAAAGAATCCACTATAATAAGAAGTTCCTTATCGTGGATCTCATAATTGATTTCAACAGCAGAGAACTTTCGAGAATAAAATGCAACCAGATGGAGCTTCTTGTCTTCTCTCATTTGTGAAAGTATAGCTCCCAAAGTAAAATCCGAAGCATCAGTTTCTAAATAAAAGGCCTTTGTAAAGTCTGAATGTACCAAGATTGGAGCTGTAGTAAATGCGGTCTTCAAGTCTTGAAACGCCTTCTCTGCTAGAGGTCCCCATTTCAGCTTATCCTTGCATGTCAACCGAGTGAGACGAGCAACAACTTGAGAGTAATTCTTGATAAAGATCTGATAGAAGTTGGCAAAACTAAGAAAGCATTGTACGTCTCTAACCATCTTCAGAACCTCCCAGGACACGATTGCTTCCACCTTCTTAGGGTCCATCTTCAAGCCTTCCGTAGTCGCAACAAACTCTAGAAACTCCATCTCTATTTGGTGAAATAAACACTTCTCCAACTTGGCATATAGTCCTCGCTCGCATAATTTCTTCAAGACCAAACGAACGTGCTTTTCATGCTCTTCCTCATTTTTGGAGAATATCAGAATATCATCCAAATAGATGACAATAAAATCATCAAAGTACTCTCGGAAAATGTCATTCATGATATGTTGAAAGATCGCTGGAGCATTGATAAGACCAAAGGCCATGACATTATTTTCAAAATGGCCATACCTTGTAAGGAACATTGTCTTCTACTCATCTCCTTCCTTGATTCGTACGAGGTTGTAAGCTCTCTTTAGATCAATTTTTATAAAGATCCTTGCACGTCTAAGTTGTTCAAGAGACCAGAAATCAAAGATAATGGATAACGATTCTTCTTTGTTATCTTGTTGAGGCCTTGATAGTCCACGCACATCCGCAATGAGCCATCTTTCTTCTTTACAAATAAGATGGATGCTCTAGCTGACGATTTTGAATGACGGATGAAGTTCTTGGCTAAATTCTCGTCGATGTATTTCTGCAACTCTGCCAACTCCATTTGCGATAGATTGTAGATTGGGCCAAAAAGCGGTTGTGCTCCTTCCTGCAAGTCTATGGCACAATCATATGGTCCGTACTCCGGTAGCATGTCGGCATTCTTCTTTTGAAATACATCTTTAAAATCCTTATATTGCTCACGTATACTTGTTGTCGAGATCTTTTTCCCGATAGTTGGAGCTGCATAAATGACAAACGGTGTGCCTTCCTTAGACAATCTTATAAACGCTCTTGCTTCAATGAATAAGAAATTCTCTATTCGGGGTTTTCTACTAGGCTTGCTCTTGGGTGGTTTTGTGGGAAAGGTCATCTTTTGCAACCTCCAATCTATAGATGGGTTATGCTTTTTCAACCAGGAAAGACCAAGAATAATAGGATTTGATGGGGTTTTAATAATATTGAAAATAATATAACTACTATGGCCCTTAAACGTCACTTCTATAGGTTCTGATTCATAGGTGTCACTACCAGACAATAAAGGTCGCCCATCTATGATCTCAACGTGAACAAGTTTGGATTTTGGTACTAAAGGGATCTTATGACACTTCGCAAATTCTTTGTCTAAGAAACAAGCAGATGCTCTTGAATCTAATAATGCTAAGGTTTTCAATTTCTGAGGGCCAATAAGCAAAGGGATTGTAAAGCAAAGGGTAAGTTGAGCGGAAAGAAAGGAACTTGGTTGTTGTTGCAATATTTCACTGTCCAGCCGCACGGTTCCTATTGTGGCTGGGCATCCTCGTTTTCATGAACAAACGTGCTCCTAGTCCTGAGAATACGTCGATTTTGCTTCTTGGGGCAGTTTCCAACTTTGTGACCTTCTTCACCGTAATACAAGCATAGACCTTCCTCCATACGCCGCTTTTTTTCTTCTAGGGTAAGGGATTTGACACGTAACGCATCAATTTGCATGTCTTCTACCTCTGAATGTGTATTCACACTGCTTGTCGACATAGTTGGGGCGTGGTGAACTGTATGTTGTTTTGAACGTTGGACTTGGCGGCATTGGAATAGGCGATTATCGCACTTCACAACTTCACTAATAGCTTCGTTCAGCATTTGTGGATCAAGAAGAGTTAACAGCAAATCCTTCACATCATCCCTTAAATCCTAATAGAATTGACTCATCAATGCTTCTTCATCCCAATTGATGTCGCATGCTAATTACTTGAAGTCTGATGCATAGACTGATGTAGAGTGCATCCCTTGTTGTAGTGACCGGATCTTTGTTGTAGCCCATCGAACCTTGTCATGTTCACCAAATGCTTTCGCAAACGCCTCCAAAAAGGTTTCAAAGTTATTTAGTATAGATGATCGTTTCTCAAACAAATGATCAAATCATGATACAGCTTGCCCTGTAAGTAAGGTTCCAACAAGCCCAATACATGACTCCTCCGTTGCATAGCGTTTGGGCTGTAAAACTGTTATCAACCTGATTTGATTGACGAATCCTCGAAACTTGGAATACGTACCATCGAACTTGTCCAGAAGGCTAACTCGGGGCTCCTTATATTGTAGAACTAACGGTGCTTGTCGAACCTGAGGCAAAGTTGCTTCTCCAAGTGCAGAAATTTGAGGTTGGTGCAACCTAGATTGTGCCATCCCAGATGCTCCATCATTATGAAGCCTTGCCATGACTCCTTCAATCTGTGCAGTTCTTTGCGATAACGTAGCGAGGGCATTCATGATAGCATCCAACTTGGACTCCGAACTTTTCGTCATACTAATGACTTGGCCTCTGGCCATTCTAAGAGAAGGACAGAAATAACTCTACAAGAAGACAATATTGGTTTAGAGGAGAGTACTCCGCAACCTTTAAAATACCTTAAGAGCTTCAAGAAAAGGGATAATCTACTCTCTCCAAGAAGAATAAGACTCCAATATTATAACAAAAGAAGTATCAGTTAAGAGGAGGATAATCCGCAACCTCTAAAATGCTAGTACACTTCTAAGCAGAGGGGTAATCCGTACTCTAATGAGAAAGAAACTAACTCTGATATCCGAGGTGAGTGAAGTCTAGACAAACTGTCACGGACATAGAAATATAGGCTCGAGATCTAACAAGAAGTTCAAGAAGAACTGGCAAGAACTAGATTAAACAGATGAATATAAGAACAACACCATAGAGGTGAGCTAGAGCTCCAAGAGATGTGTTGTTGAGACTGAAGAACTCTTCAGCCTCGATTCCAATATATACTCCTATTTAGGAAGCTTTTCAAGCAACTTCTACCAACTAGGAAACTTCTAGAAGGTTCAGAGACTTGCTTCTAAAAGGTTCTAAGGACTATGTCCCTAACATCTTCTATCAACTAAGAAGCTTCTAGAAGGTTCTAGAGACTTGCTTCTATAAGGTTCTAGAAACTTGTCTCTAGAAGGTTCTAAAGATTATGTCCCTAACAATAAGAAAGAGCTTCTACAATCATGCATGCAAATGATTTATTTATTATAATAGATGGTCTATTCCAAATGTCGTTTGTAGCACAACATAAAATAGATAATTTTGTATTCAATTTGATTTTATTCTTCTTAATTTTAAGATTTTCTATTACATGAGGTGAAGATATAATTTTCATAAACATATCATTAATTGATGGTATCGTAGATTTAGTAGGAACTTCCATAGAAACAATACTAGAATCAACACATGTTGTAGCCTTCTTCTTACATAATTGCTTATCTAGTCTATGAGTCTTTTTTGTTTTTGATGTTATAACATGAAGTATATTAGTTAGTGGTATTACAATCTAAGTAGGTCTTAAATTATGCCTAGTTATACATAGAATTATCTTTTGAAATAACATAGATCCTAGATGTCTCAAACATCCATGCTAGAGAGAAATGTGACTCTTTGTAATAAATGATGCGAAGTTAAATATAATAGGAGGTTGGATTACAATCCAATATAAATCATTTGTTGCAACACAGGCTTTTTCAACAACTTTATGGTTTTGTATAAGAACCAAAACCTCCTACTTATCTAGATTGGCGGTTGAGAAGTAATAACCATTGGCATGCATATCTTGGTAGCTAATCAAATTCCAAAGTACTGAGGATATAAACATTACATGTTTATATTTTATAATGGAGCTTCTAGACAATTTTATCATTGTTATTCTCTCTTTAAAATGAAATGCATTTGCTTCAATTATTGTCATCAAATTTTTAATTTGCTAAGTTGAAGATTTTTTAATAAAAAAAATATCTATCCCATAGGATAATATGTATTATTATACAATCAATGAATGTATCATTTGACTCATCATTAGAGGTTTTGTCATTCATATAAGCCTCTAAATCATCATCACCAATTGAATTTATGGATGCATCTATGTTATAAATTTCACAAGCCTCGAGTCAAAGTTTTTTATTTTCTTAAAATATTTTAATTAAATATTTTGAAGTATAGCTTTTATGTATTAAATATCCAATCATCCTACAATTATGGCAAGAACGCATCTTTTATTTTTATTTTCTATTATAATACTTAGTAGAATGTTTATTTTTTTTCTATATGACCAAAAATGGTCATGACCATGTCTGCCTTGGTGTTTATGAGCATCTTTTTTATCTTTGTATAATTTTTTCTTAGACTTTGAAATATTAAGTGCATAAGATTCTGGAACTGTGGTTCCAATAGGACAAGCTTCTATATTACGTAAGAATAACTCATTTTGTTTCTCCATAAGAAATAGATAAGACATGAAATAAAGATGACTTTGAAATTTCATATTCTTATATTATTGTGCAAGCATAGTAGATGTGAGAGGAAATATAGAGAATTTTTTTCTAATCATTTCTTCTTCATAGATGCTTTGTCTACACAACCATAATTGCAAGATAATATAATATATTTTATTTTTGAAAGCATTTAAATTTAAAAAATCTAAGACATGTAAATGTGTCAAATCATGATGTTCATGTGGAAGAAAAAAGGTCTTTTGATGATCAAATCTAGATTTAAGATTCTCCCAAAACTTGGCTAGATCTTCCATTTTCAAATATTGATGTTGCAATATACATATAAGATAACAATGAAGGACAAGAAGTGCTTTCCAACGAATAACAAGAGGAATAGAAGTACTTATAATAGGAGATTTCTCAAATAGATTTGTATCTAAGAATTATCTGCAAATAAACTTATTTTGCCATTTTTGTCCATAATAGATAATTATTTTTATCAGCAACCAATGGTAGAAATACAAGAGTTTGGAAATGTTGGAATGTAGTAGTGATAGTTGGAGACATAGTAGACGTAGTTAAAGTTGTTGAAGCACTCATTGTAAATAAATCTATGAAAAAAATATAAGTTCAAGTAAAAAAAGTTGAGTAAAATGCACCTTGAAATGTAAAGCCAAATAAAATGATAAAATTAAACTTAAAATCAAAAATGTTAAAAATTTGAGATTTTTTGTTTTTATTTTTGTTTTATTTATTTATTTATTTATTTATTTTATAAAAAATAGGGATTTGAGGTGGACTGCAACAATAGTAGACAACAACAGTCGGTAACAAGGCGTGGTAGTTTGGAGGCAGGGTGTAATAGTTAATGGTAGTTTGGCAGTAAAGTACAGCAGTTCAATACCAAGCAAGATACAACAATACCAAGGCAAAGTAGTAGTGCACAACAACAGTAAGGCATAAGCAATGCACAGCAATAGAAAGGCACAACAACAATAAGGTTTAGTAATAATAGGATAGCAAGAAGGAAACCAAGACTAATGCACAAGAATAGTTGTGCTAATAATGTGTCAAGAATGTTTTGAGAGACACAAGAATAGTTGGAAGTAATATTCACACATGTGCTAATAATGTGTCAAGGATGTTTTGAGAGACACAAGAATAGTTGGAAGTAATATTCACACAGACACACAAAACAAGAGTATATTGATGTGGTTGTCTCTTGTATACAAAGAAAAGGGAAGAAGATAAACAATTTCTTTCCACTTCATTCCAAACACTGTAACTACAGCATTTCCTGTAAATTACAATAAATATTATGGAGAGCCCTGGTTATGCTTTCAACAAATTCAAAGCACATGATGCTCCAGTGATGCCATCCCGCACCATGCAATCTTTGTCTCTGTGGGCTCTCCCTTTGCGGTCCACATTGACGCGGGCATTGGTTTACTGCACCATGTCCGAACGGGATTCACGCGAAGCTTCTGAAGAAGCTACTTGGGAGCCTCATAGAAGCCTGCAGCCGTCGAATGCGAAGCAAAAGCTTCGGCCAACCAACGTCCAGTCGTTCGAGATTCGAGCTGAAGGGTGTTCCTCATGCCGATTCATCGTTTTGTGCTGATAGGCCTTGGCAAGTGGCCGTCTGGGGCAGCCACTACTTCGTGATGTAAAGCAGTCTCTCTCACACCATGCTACCCCCGAAACCTAAACCCCAGTACCAGCCTGCAGAATGATCAGTACTCTTCGGGGCCAGGTTGTGTCGTCGCTCTTCAGTCTCCAGAATCAAAACACTTTTTAATGCATGGTTCGAGTTTCATTCCTGTAATGTACAACTTTTCTGCAGTCTTATCTATGATGTATATGAGGCGAGTGAAGAGACCCCTACATGATCTCATGCTGGGATTCGATGCTGCTGGGGGGTTGCTTTGCTGGTGGGCGTTGGGATTTTTTTTTATCTTGGATGGATTGAGCAGGGCGGGGATTCAGTGAGAGGAGCTGTTAATGGGGGCACTACGAGCACTGGAAGAGCATCAACAGGAGCTGGATGTGGGGGAAAGAATGGAGAATTTGGATAATGCGGTGCCCAAAGATGTTGCGGGACAAGGTGTGAAAGAGAAGGAGAAAGTGTCTTCGGTGACATTCCTCGAATTGTTTCGATATGCCGATTGGCTTGATATCTTCCTCATAGTAGTGGGCACCACAGGCGCTGTCGCCAATGGCCTCGCGTTACCCATCATGCTTATCATTCAAAGCAGGCTCATCAACTCCTTCGGAACAATGCAGAATGATGGACCCGAGCTCTATGCCGAAACAACAAAGGTATTGCACTCGCCATTTTGTGCGTTAAAGGTGGACTTGTTGATGCATTGAACTTGTCGAATGCACTGCTTAAAGACTTTTGGAAATTTGAAAATACTAGAACATACTTTATTGTGTCTGTCAAGAGGTGGACACTTTTACTGTAGTAATATTGAAACCAGTTGTCATTTAGAAACATTGTATCGTTAACTGAATTTCTGTAAATGATCGACTTCTTCTTAGTTCAAGAACATACCAATCTAACTTTTCGAGAGGAAAGGAAGTGTTTAAAGTTTATGAATTGGTGAACACGTCTGAGGACAGTTAAAAAAAAGCAAGGTGGGTACTTGACATCGCGACAATTTGTAACGTTGTATTACAATTGTGGCAGTACGCACTGTTGTTCGTGTACGCCGCCATTGCCTCTGGTTTCACTGCTTACATGGGTAAGAATTCCACCTCCCCTTGTACTGTTCACCCAGTTATGCACTCAACGTGCTGAGTGATGCGTTCTCGATCCGAATGTCTGATTCCTTGCGTCTCGGTGGATGCGAAGAAACAACTTGCTGGATGTGCACGGGTGAGAGGCAGAGCGCCATGATTCGCGCCAAGTGCTTGCGAGCCACTCTTCGTCAGGACGTGGGCTATTTTGACAGGCCTTCGAGCAGCACTCCCGACGTTATTAACACTGTGGCTGCCGATACATCGCTGGTGCAAGAAGCCATGAGCGAGAAAGTGGGTACGTATGTGAAGAATATGACCACATTTCTGTCGGGCTATGCGGTGAGCTTTTTCTTGGTGTGGCGCCTAGCGCTAGTCGTGCTCCCGTTCCTTCCTTTCCTCCTGATTCCGGGTTCCTATTACAACCGCGCCATCTCGAGCCTAGCATTTCGAATGCAGGTATCTTACAACTCAGCGGGTGCGATTGCCGAGCAGGCCCTTTCTTCTGTCCGGGCAGTTTACTCGTTTGCGGCCGAGGATCGTACGGTTAAGGAATACTCGGAAGCATTGGACAGTACCATGAAGCTAGGGTTGAAGCAGGGTTTTGCTAAGGGCATTGCCATCGGCTCCGTCGGCATTTGTTACGCCATCGTGGCGCTCATGGCGTGGTATGGCACCGAACAAGTGATCAAAGGACATGCTAACGGAGGTCTTGTTATTATCACTGGCTTCCTTCTTGTCCATGGCGGAATGTAAGAGTCTTTGCTTTGCGCATCATCTGTTTGTTTCTTTTTTCAATCGGAAATGAATTTCAGTCACCAACATGGACAGGTTTCGTTGGCCGAAGTTTCGCAACCTTACGAGTTGATTAATTTTGTATCATTTTGGTACCGCAATCCCGTACAACAGGATCTTGTCGGAGGGATGCGAAGCAGCGCATCGCATCTTTGAGCTTATCAAAAGAGAACCGCCGATCGACGCCGACGACGTGAACGGGCGGACTCTCGACAGGGTGGAAGGTAACCTGGAGTTCCGAAATGTGGACTTTGCATACCCTATGAGGCCAGATGTGCCCATATTGCAGAAGTTCTGTATCCCTATACCTTCAGGTACCTTCGGAGCCTTCAAGACTCTTTCGTTCACGCAGCGGTGGCATTACCAGACTTTTCAATTCTCTGACTAACTCGTGTCTTTGTTCTTCCTGGGTATGGACAGGGAAGACCATGGCTCTGGTTGGACAAAGTGGCTCGGGTATTCTTCTATTTGTATCTAATTTGGCTTCAGCGTTATGATTTATCCTCCCTCGAATGCCCGTTGAATTGTTAGATATTCATCAGGCGTAGAATCGGTGAGCACGCCCATGAAGTTGGTTGTGAGGTTTCTAGATTCTGGAAAGAGCAAGATAAACTGTAGTTATCTTAATCGAGTTGAGCATTATCTAGTAATGTGACTTTTTGTTTGTGCAACGAGCCTACTGTGAATACAATTTTGAAATTTCTGGTATGGTTCAGGTAAGAGTACTGTGATAGCGCTTCTGGAACGATTCTATGATTTAGCAGCTGGGGAAATACTCCTTGATGGCGTGAACATTAAAGACTTGCAGCTGAAGTGGCTGCGACATCAGATGGGACTCGTGAGCCAAGAGCCAGCGCTGTTTGCAACTTCAATTAAAGAGAATATAATGTATGGAAAGGACAGAGCCACTCCAGACGAAGTCATCGAAGCTGTGAAATCCGCAAATGCTTTTAGTTTCATTAACGAGCTACCCGAGGGATTGGAAACTCAGGTGTGGTTTTCCACGTTCCAACTTACCTGGAATTAATGCAGGATTATTCCACCAAAAACATTTAACTAAATATGTGTTTCTTAATATCATTGTTTGTGAAACTTTTGGTACAGGTAGGGGAGAGAGGAGTGCAAATGTCAGGCGGCCAGAAGCAAAGAATTGCAATTGCACGGGCTTTGCTAAGAAATCCGCCTGTCATGCTTCTGGATGAAGCCACGAGCGCGCTTGATGCAGAGTCAGAGAAAGTAGTGCAGGAAGCTCTTGAACGAGCAGCTGTGGGGCGCACAACTGTAGTAGTGGCTCACCGGCTGTCATCCATTTCCAACGCTGATTTCATCGCTGATTTTCAACGCTGATTTTTGCTGTGATACAATCTGGAAATGTAAGGTTTTTATTTATGACATTTACTATTTCTATTCTTACATTCATATTTTTAAATAAAGCACGTTTAAAATGCGAATGTGAATACTCAAGCAGTGAGACTTATAACTTGTTGAGTACCTTTACAGGTGTTGTGCAGAGAGTGTCTACTTCTCTTATATGTGTAACTTTCATGGATCCAGGTTATGGAGATTGGGTCTCATGAGGAGCTTCTGTCTAGAGGGGGAGAATATGCCTCTTTGGTTCAATTACACAAAGCTCGGAATAAAGTTCAAGGTTCTCGTGAGGACGAGCCGGATATGAGATCATACAACCCAGATCTTGCTCTGCGAGAAGAATTTGGAAGAATTCCAGATGAAGTAATCTGCACTTATGGAGCCTCTGTGATATCCTTTCAGAAAGCCATGCCGAAGCTTGAAACTGGCAAAAAATCTTACACGAACTCTGATACTGCAATAAGGAAGTTCAAAAAGCGAGGGTCGCCTTCTGTGCGAAGGTTGTTGGCTATCAATAAACTAGAATGGAAGCAAGGAGTGCTCGGTCTAGCTGGAGCCATTGGCTTCGGGTTTGTGCAACCTATATATGCATATACAATTGGAGATTTGTTAGGATCGTACTACACTAAGGATAATGCCACGCTTCGTCATGACGTGAAGATAAATGCTGCATTGTTAGTGTCACTGTCCGTGTTCGCCCTTGCGGTTAACATTTTGCAGCACTACAATTTCTCAGCGCTTGGAGAGCACTTGACAAAGGGAATTCGTGTTCGTATGTTGGCAAATATTCTTCGCTTTGAAATTGGCTGGTATGATCAGGATGAGCATGCCAGTGGAGCTGTGTGTTCACGCCTTGCGATTGACGCCAGCGCGGTATGTCTCCTTACCTGCATTTGAATCACTTCGTGCATATCCTCTATCCCCTATTAATATTGGACAGTGACAATAATGTTAGTTGTTGACCAGTATATTATCTTCATGTAGGTAAAACTAACAGATTGCTCTTTTCTGTGTAGATTCGAGGTCTGGTGGGTGATCGGATCTCTCTCGTAGTTGGAACAGCAAGTGCTTTAGCCGTAAGTTTCGTTATGGGGCTGGTAATTTTGTGACAACTCGCTCTTGTGGTGATATCCATCCAACCATTGATTATTTTATCGTTCTACTTCAAAAAGGTTTTGTTGACCCAATTTGCAATGGAGACTGTGAGGGCCCAGGCTGGTGCCTCTCAAGTTGCCAGTGAAGCCGTGGCCCAACATCGCACTGTGACTGCCTTCTCAGCGCAAGATAAAGTAAGTTTGTCTGCACTGCCAGTCTCCCTACGTCGGTTCGTTTTGTTAGGGAATTATCAGACGTTCTCCCGCCGTTCAGATTTTTGCAACAATTGAACCTTAGTTTGAGAAACCTCCGCACCTGTGCCTTGTGTTGCAGGTACTGTCTCTGTTTGAGGCAAAGCTGGAAAAGCCCAAGCGACAAGTTAGAAAACGTGCGCAAATTGCAGGGCTGTGCTTAGGAGCTTCAGACCTCGTTCTCTACGCCTCCTGGGGACTAGACTTCTGGTTTGGAGGATTGCTAGCTAGTCAAGGAAAGGCCACTTTCACAGAGGTCTTCCAAGTTTACATGATTTTAGTGAGCAGCGGGCGCCTCCTTGCGGAAGCAGGAACTCTCACTCCTGATATAGCCAAAGGATCTGCAGCGGTCGACTCTGTCTTCGAGATCCTTGACCGCGACACTCTCATCGACCCTACTGCAAACTCTGAGGAATTGGTGGAGAGAGTGGAAGGCCATATTGACGTTCGCAATGTCACTTTTTCTTATCCTTCTAGACCGAACGTTGTAGTGTTTCAGAAATTTTCTCTTACCGTGAAAGCTGGCAGAACTATGGCAATGGTCGGACAGAGCGGAAGTGGCAAGTCAACGATTATTGGCCTCATTGAGAGGCTCTACGATCCGTCTGAAGGTGTTGATTGACGGCAAGAACATCAAAAGTATGAACTTGAGGTCTTTGCGTTCACACATAGGACTTGTTAGCCAAGAGCCAACCTTGTTTGCTGGAACTCTGCGCGAGAACATTGCCTACGGCAGAGAAAATGCTACAGAAGATGCTCACAATTTCATCAGGTGAAGAGACTTCATTTCCCCAAAATTCAAATGATCAAATGCAATTAACTGAACATTACTGGTTGTGCACACTGGAATGGCAATCTGATCATCTTCTTCGACAGCTGATTTAATTTCTTTTGTCTGAGTTGCAGTTCGCTGCCGATGGTTTACGACACGTATGCTGGGGAACGAGGAGTCCAGCTCAGGTGGGCAAAAACAGCGAATTGCCATAGCTCGAGCGGTGCTGAAAAACCCAGCTATTTTGCTTTTGGACGAAGCTACCAGTGCGTTGGACGCTGCATCGGAACGCATTGTGCAAGACGCCTTCGATCGCATGATGGTTGCAAGGATCACAATTGTGGTTGCACACAGGTAAACATAAACAAACTCTCCCATAATTGGTACTAATTAGTACTTTCAAATGGTATACTCTGACACTTCACTGTGCATTTCATTCTGGCCTTTACGTAGCTTTTCAAGAGCACAGTACCCAGCCGATGAACTTTTGTTTATGAAGAATGTGAACAACATGCAGGTTGTCAACTATCCAAAACTCAGACACCATTGCTGTGCTTGAGAGTGGGGCTATTTTGAAGCAGGGCAATCACAAGCACCTCATGGCCAAGAAAGGAGCATACCATTCACTTGCATACTTACAAACGAAACACACAGACCAGATGTGAGTTTTAAGGGTAAATAGCATTGTACAAGAATTCAATTACCGCCAAAGCAGAACAATTCCTTTGTCGGCGTGGCCAGGTGGGTGAGCCTGTCGTGCAAAGTCAGTCTGACCTAGTGCATACAGTAGAGGGATACAAGCTTTAGGAGTATCAGTCAGCTGCGGAATTAACTAAATTCTCAAACAGCACTATTGCGGAAAGAGGATGCAACTGCAGCGTACTGCAAACTACCTCAGAATGTTCTTAAAGCTGAATGACATCCTGGTACATACACCAATAAGTGCCATTAAGTGCAGCTTGAGGACTAATAGTATTTTAGTGAGTGCCAATAATTGCATCCCTGCAATTCCACATTTGGAAATTAAAAAATAAATAAAGAAATAAAGAAATAAAAACCCAAATGTGTTGTCGCAGCGTAAGAAGCACTAGGCTTCCACTATCAGCAACAACTCAGAAGTTCAAATTGGTTGTGCATATCAAATTCAATGCCATAACGCAAAACGCACATGCAGCTTGAAGGGAGGCCACAATTTAAATAAAATGTAGAACATGTGGGACACATGATTTGCCCTCCACTCCTTGATTGTCAAAGAAATCCATAAGTACATAACTAAGGGTTCGTTTACACTGATTTTGGTGAACTTGAAATCAGTTCTTGAAAAATTTGTGATTGAAGACAAAAAATATTACCCTTGAAGTGAATCGTCTCATGATCAATGATAACCTTTAGAATGGCTACAAAGTCAAAAAATAAAACTAATTAAAAGTTAGATGTATAAATATACTTTTGTTTGAGCTTTGGTCAGATTTTTTCTTTGGTGGACACAAATACAAATCTAATTCATTAAATCATATTAATTATCATTGTCATCAATATCATCATGTCCGGAATTCTTCTCAACTTAGTTGGAAGTCAAGCCATTAGTACTTACAAAGAACTGAAATTAATAAAGCCACTAACCGAACATATGTGATGTGATGTTAGTTAGTTACGAAGTGATTCTAGTTGTATTTTAGAAACCTTGGAACAAGAGTTGCAATTTGCACCATCAATACAAAACTTTTGCTTTCTTTACATGTGTCCGGAGTAAAACATAGTCAAGACATCAAAAAGTTTGTAGAAAAATAAATTTTAGAGCTACAAGCTACAAGCTCTTTCTATGTGCAATTTAGGCTACAGCTAGAAGCTCTCTCTCTCTACCCCTCTAGCTATGTTCATCTTGGGCAGGAGCTTGGGCAGCTTACTCAAGTTAGCAATAAGATGCGATGGAAACTAAGTGCATAATCTCGATAAGAGTTCATTAGTTGATGACAGTAGCACCTGTTCATACGAAATTCAGCAAGGTGGCAATCTTGATGCAAAGATTGTTCTCTTTTGCCAACTCTCCAAACAGGTACACAAGATTGTGAGAATTGACACCCAAGAGGATAGGGTCCAGTACTTTTCCAGTGACAAGATGAAACCCTCACTCTATTAACGTGCACAGATTGACCAAGTTCAGATCCGTTCACGAGGATTTGGGATTCGAAGTACAATACACAGAAGCAGCAACTGTTATCTAAACGGCCCTCATTCCACTGTTCAAAGATGCCTTGGGAGAGGAGAAATCACGCCCAATATTCACTGCCGATTTGAACTCCTCCAGCGGTGGCTATCTCAAGATACGGAAACACTTTGTGTATTGTGAGTCATAAAACCAAAGATCCTACCTAGACAAGAATCTTCCGGGCACTGAAAACACGAACTCACAATTCCTAAACTTTGACGTGGTGAATAGTGCTCTGGAGAGCGGGATGCCACTGACCAAGGCGACTCTAAGTGTTACTGCACTCTTCCTTCCAAACCCCTGTCGAAGGTAATCGATCAACGTTGACGAGGCATTTCAAATCAAGGCGCTGTCAGGGATTGGACGGTTGGGGTACCGAGTAGGGCGCCCTCAATTGGAAATACCTCGATACTTGTGTCATAGAAACCAGCATACGTGTCACCGCTTTGTGACGCCACCTTAAGAGATGCATTGCCAAACACTACACCATCGCATTCTCGACACGCACTGCAGCGGCCGAAAAAATCTATCCAGGTGGCCTTGACCACCTTGTTGGCAGCTTCCCTTGCTCCATGTTGGCAACGCTGGTTGCACAGCCTACCGAGTATTGTCTAATATAACTATGCATCCACTACATTTTTGCCCACATTCAAACCTTCGGATGCTTTATCACAAGTTGAACCTGACGATAGATTATTGATAGTTAACTTTAAGGGGATCATCAGAACAGGTGTGTGTTCAGTCCCAATTCTGCCACCAGCTTGGGTTCCCCACAATTCCACGCCGTTACTTTGTAGTTAGCCAAGTTACACCACCAACCTCACACCGCCCGAGACATTTATTGTATTCTGGTAGTGGTGCATTAGATTTCTCCGTAGCTCGAAACAAGGAAAGCTGTGTTTTGTATCTAATAGGTGATCTCGATATGTGCAGGTTTCTCATCGACAAGCTTGCTTTAAAGACGGTGATTGATTGATTGTTTGATTGATTGATCGATCGATTGATAGAACCACTACCACAACCCAGCCATCGATCATGGTGTGCTGCCTGGTGTGCGACGAGTCGAGGAAGGTGGTGCGCAGCCGCCCCACCAACGGCATTTGCACCAACTGCGGCGGATCACTGAGCGCAGTTCGGGTGCGCAACATGTTCCGACTGTGCTTCGTCCCCGTGTGCTGCTCCCACAAGAGCCGAGTCATGTGTTCCCGGTGCGGCGCTCAATACCGTAGCCATTAAATCTACACACACACGCTCACCACATCATTGTTTATGTCTTCACCGCCAAAAATCAACCTCCTACTGATGCATCAGCAGCTATCGACACACCCACTTACTCACTCAGGCTCCGAAGCATCATCTAGTAGTTGGAGAATTCTTCAGTCTGGCCATTGTTTTGTCTATTTTTGCTAGAAGAATGCTTACACTGTGGATATGTAGCAACATAGCCTTTAGGGTGTCCATAACAAAGCCTTTTATAGGAAATGTGGAGAATTGAGTGTTAGCATTGCTTGTCTGATAACTGGACTTGTGATGAATTGGTGATATTGGGGGTCTCTAGAAACCCAAGTTATTTTATTTTGTACATAAGGTGCATAGGAAATAGCAGTGCATGATTATGAAGTTGCTCATCTTACCATCATCTACATTAATTTTTGAATTTTCAGAAAGTTGTGGATCCAGAATATTGACTTATTAGATGGACATTTCGATGGTTGGTTTTTTCAATTGTCTTTTTGTTAACATTAGCATTGTGCTGTAAGATCAAGTCACACGTTGACAATACTATACTTGGTTATATCAATAATTTTGAGAATGTTTAAATGCACTTTTAGGATTTAAAAAGTATAATTATGTATAATTTAATTATCAATATGTAATACAGTTTTAATAGATAAATTTCAATAGTTTTGTAATTAACTAAAAATTTGTATTTCATTTTTTTTTAATATATTTTAAATTTTTTTACAATATTTATGTTTTTCAATGAAGATTTTTTCATATTACAAATAAATTAGAATATTTTATTTTTGAATAAAAGTTAAAAACTTTGCATAATTAGTTTCAATAATAGTTGGCTTGAAAATATTTCTTCCAAAGAAATCGAATAGAAAATCTTTACATTCTTAAAATATAGTATATAAAGTATTTAACAAAATTTTCATAGCTTTATTTTCAAATAAGAAAATTACATTATAAAGTTTTTTTTTAAAGTTATATAAATATATCTTAATAACTAACAATACATATAGATTAAAAATCCTAAAGTTGATTCTATATTTCGACATTCATATTTGCATATTACAAGTGATTAATATTATGGTGTCATGATGTGGATAATTTAATTGTTAAATGGTAGACATTCATATATATATTGTGTCTACTTTAAATATATAATTAGAATGTTGTTAGCACAATGTTGTTTTAATTCATCTATTTGTTTGTTTTTTAGTAGATAATTGGCCATTAGATTGATAACCGAGAAGGTTGGTAGTGATGATTAAAAAAATAATAGAGTAGACCACATGCGGTGGATTCTCAACTTTGAAACAATTAGGAGTCATCTTGGTGATATTTTTAAAAATTAGGATAATGATAGAGTAAACCACATGTGGTGGATTTTCATCTTGGAGTCAACTTGGTGATATTTTTGAGGTGTTAAGGTGATTTAAGGGAGTGATAAGAGGACAAAGGCATGGTTGTTGTATCTTTTGTTTTGATTAATAAAAATGGTAGATTTTGGATCTTGGATTGGAGATTATTATGATTGATTGGAGTCTTTGATTAGAGCAAGCTTTTGGAATAATGTTTAGAAAAATGTGAATCTATATGTGTGCAAATTTTGAAGAAAAAAAGTAACAAAATCAAAGAGAAACAAAGTATTAAAGCATAGGAGGTCTAGTAAGTTTGCAAGTCATAGGCACCAACTTTGAGAGGTAATAACTTGGTGTTTGTTAAAGCTATGGTTATGAGACTTGGAGTGTAGTTATTTTTTCAAGTCAAAAATATATAAAAGCAACAAAGATCTCCATTAGAAGAAGCACAGTGCTTTCTAAAACCAACAATAAACTTCTTAGATTTTTTTGAGAGAGTCTGGTTCTGTTTCATTTGTATTAGAGCGAGTGTTAAATTATTTATTTTTGGTAATAGTGTGTCAATAGTCATCATATAGTCCAAAGTGAGTTGTTGTGGTCACACTGGATACTACGAGCTACTCTTATAAAATCAATTGAGAGGTGAAAAGATATTACAATAGAAAAATTACAGTATGGGAGATATAGCAGAGCAATCTCAGATGGAGGCTCAAATACAATACCTTTTAGGCCAGATAGCTACTTTGCAAGGACAAATAGAAGCATCCAAGAGAAGAAAGTCGACATCTGTTAGATTGAAATTGAGTAAGCCTAGTATATATACACTAAAACTTCAAAAAAAAAGATGTATGTAAATGGCTCTTCAACATGTGACAATACCTCCAACTATCCTAAGCAAATACCACTAAAGGAATTATATATGCAATCAACTATTTTAGGGATGTAATAGCCATTTGGTGGCAACATTGAGTTCAAAGCTATAGAGCTCAAGGTAGATTTTGTGACAGAGAGGAATTTGAGACTGGATTTAGGAATCAATTTCAGCCCATCAATACGGAAAAGATAGCACACAATTAGTTGGTAAATCTTACACAAGCTTGGTTGGTGCAAGATTATGTCTCCCAATTCAAGTCCCTATGTTTTCAAATTAGCAATGTTTCGGAAGCAAAGATGATGGATTGATTCCTATAAGGTTTGAAACCTAAAGTCCAGCGAGATATGGAGCTAAGAGATCCACAAACATTTGAAGAGGTAATTTGGATTGTAGAGAGGATTAATGCTATAGATTTCAGAAATCGTGGAGCACGATCTATAGCACAAAGTCTTATGTCGCTATCTAATATTACGGCACAACAACAAATGCTAATAGAGATTGATGTCTTACAAAGATCATTAACACCACAAAGAGAATAAATATTGGTATAAAAAAGATTGTATTTCTATTATTGGGAGCCAAGCCATTAGATCGGAGGTTGTCCAAAACATCAAAGTACAAGTATCAGCAAGACAAGGTAAGTTTACAGTCTTGAAATTCACCAAGCCGATAATGAGTTAGAATAAAAAAACGAGGCTCCCTAATAAAGGCACCATGAGCCAATATTGAGATAGTTATTATCTCTCAAAGACAAATGGCATAGCCTTAGATAATTATAAAAAGATTCAATTGGTACATTTAACGGGATTATTAAGAGGACAACCATATCAAATAGTTGTAGATTGTGGCTCTACAAAAAATTACATCTCAACTGAAATCATCAATCGACATGGAATTAAAACCAAAGAAATCAAGAGAAGAAGTATATACCTTGCAAATGACCAAGAGAACGTATTGAATGAGACGTGTGAAGAAGAAACTTTGAGATTGACAGACACCTACGTCTTAAGACAGAGATTCAAGGTGACAAAGCTAAGGTATGATGTTATCCTTAGTATGCCATAACTAGAGATGAGAAATAAGAAAGTTGATTGGGTAGTAAAGGCAATCTCTTTTAAAGATGGAAGATGCAAGGTAATTCTTTGCACCTCTACATTAAGTAAAGAAGAAAGACAACGTACAACCAAAGGCTTACTTGTAGGGACGATCTTTATGAAGAAGCAATTACAGCATGAGCAATCGATATATATGGTGGTTCCAAATCTTGCATCAATGATAGAAAAGACAATCAAAGAGATAGATTAGTCAGAACAACTCATATGAGAATATTAAGAGGTCTTTTCAACCAACCTACCTAATAGTGTACTTCCTGATCAAGGTACCTCCTTTCAAATAGAACTATTGCTTGGAGCCAAACTAGCAAGTCAATCAATTTATTGCCTAGCACCAAAAGAACTTAAAGAATTACGGAAGACATTGGACGAACTATTGGAGAAAAGCCTCATTTGAGAAAGAATATCATCATGGGGAGCACTTATACTTTTTGTATTTAAGAAAGATGGTGGATTTTGCCTTTGCATCAACTATTGAGGTCTCAATAAGCATACTATTAAAAATACATATCCACTTTCACGTAAGTATAATCTTCTTGACCAACTTCAAGGTGTGACCATCTTTAGTAAATTGGATCTTTAGAGCTGTTATTGGCAAATATCTATTGCAAGATAAGATGTAGAAAAGACGGCATTGTGTATGCGCTATGGATATTTTAAATAGCTGGTTTTACCCTTTGGTCTTATCAATGCTACAGCCTCTTTCATAAAACATACGAACAAATTATTTTGAGACCTTTTGGACAAATATGTAGTCATCTTCATTGATGATATCCTTGTATATAATAAAATCTTTAAAGAGCATGAATAATACCTATGAGAGGTGTTGCGTTGGTTACAAGATAGTCACTTCTATTGTAAGCAATCAAAATGTGAACTTTGAAAGTCAAAAGTTACTTTTTTGGGGCATGTAGTATCTTCCAAAGATGTACACATGGAATAAGATAAGGTGAAATTAGTGGAAGATTGGCCAATCCTCAAAGATGCTTTTGAAGTTTGCTCATTTTTAGGCCTTTCTGAATACTATCACCATTTTATTCGACAATTTGCTTACATTGCTATCTCATTAACAAACCTATTGGAGAAAGGTGCCCCATTTGAATGGATTGGAGCAGCAAAATACCTTTAGTAAGTTGAAGGAGGTACTCATTACTTTTCCAATATTGTAACCATATAATCCTAATCTCTCTTGTACGCTTGATATTGATGCTTTCGACTTTGCTATTGGAGGGGTCCTTCAACAAGACTTTAGTAGGGACCTTCAACCTTTGGCATATGAATCATGCAAGCTTAGAAGAATAGAGTAAAATTACTCTATACTTGATCAAGAGCAATTAGCGATTGTACATGCCACAAAGGTGTGGTGACACTATCTATTGGAAAAGCCAATGGTTGTTCGGACTGACCATCAATCCTTGCTATATGATTTACATTTGAAAAATATGAAATTGCGGCATTATTGTTGGGAAGAACAGTTACAGATTTTTAATATTCAACTTGAGTACAAGCAAGGGCAACAACATACTATACCAGATAGTTTATCACTGAGATTAGACTTGAAGGACGAATTAGAAGACAAGACAAAAGTTGCTACCATTAGTAGTATCATTTCAGATTTAACTAAAGAGGGAGAATGGAAAGAATCTACACAATGGAATGCTTATTTCAAGTTGGTTAGCAATCAAGTAAAGGTGGACGATATACAATATCAAGATTACACTCTTCATAATGACTTGCTCTATTTTAAGAAGCGAATTTATGTACTCAACAATACTAAACTCCAAAGGCGCATACTTTAGGAGGGACATGACATCCCAATATTTGGACATTTGAGATGAGAGAAGACTCTAGAATAGATTTCAAGGACATGATTTTGGACAAGTTTGGATTGTAATGTTTGAGCCTTTGTATGCTCTTGCAAATCATGTCAATGTAACAAAGCACGCAACGTAGTGTCTCTTGAGCTATTGTAGCCAATTTTGCTACCTATGATACATTGGAAGTAGGTGACTATGGATCTCATTATATATTTGTCTCATAATCATATTGTGGTTGTCTTCTTTGTAGATCAACTCTCAAAGAAACTTTACTTGATTGCAATGCACTCAAATATTGAAGCCCCTTCAGTACTTGCACGAGTCTTCTTTGATATCGTCTTTTGCCACCATAGATTACATAGTGACATCATTTTTGATCGAGATCCATGCTTCACAGGAAGTTTTATTCAAGCTATTAGATACATGACTTGCCATGTCTACAACCTTCGATCTCCAAATAGATGGAAAAATAGAACATACAAATTGGACCTTAAAAAATATGCAGCGGGTATTTGTGGCGATTCATCATAATGTTTGGGATGAATACTTGATGCCCTTAGAGTTTGTTTATAATGATAGTATTCAAGCAAGTACCAATCATTCACCATTTTTCCTTAATATCAATCAACATCTAATTATGTCAGCAACTCTCCATCGTTCCATTGACACCAACAATGCAACAATGGAAGAATTTATACAACATCTTATAATGGCCTTACAAGTAGCACAACACCACGTCTTTAATGCACAAAATCAACAGAAGCAGTATGTGGATAATCATCAGCAATACAAGATCTTTCAAGAAGGTAATCAGGTATTACTTTCCAACGCCAACTTGTCACTAGCTACATCAACCCAAATCTGTAAAATAGCACCTCGGTGGCTTGGACCTTTCTATATTTTTGCCACATATTTGGATCCATCCTATCTTCCAGGTTTTGGCAACTGAAGGAATTTTATATTGAACCAAAGCGCTTTTCACATCGACATCAACCACCACCACTACCACCAATTGTAGTTGATGACCAATAAGAATATAAAGTGGACAACATTTTGGAGTATCACTACCTTCATCGTGGCAATGGACGTCTACAACTTCAATACAAAGTTCTTTGAAAAGGTTATCTCATTCACAATAGAACGTAGGAACCTGTACAAAATCTCACCCATTGCCAAGAGACAATTTGGAAATACCATCGAGAGCAAAACGAAGACATTTTATATTAGTAGAGGAGAATTAACTATAACAAGGTATAGAAAAGATAATTATATAGATAGTTAGAACCATAGAAGTTTCTAGAATTGGAATTAGGTTGGTGGATCAGATAAGATCCACCATTGAACATTTTAGAAGAGTTTAGGGTAGTTATTTAGACAGGATCTACTATGGAACTTTCTAAAAAAAGAAGATAAAGTACTTATCCAGATAGGATCTACCACCTAGTAACTTTCTAGAAAGTCTAAGGTGGTAGGACAATATATAAATAGGATTGGCCAAGGTCTTTTGGGGCATCTAGTCAAGTATGGCTTTAGACCCTTTTGCTTAGTAAAGTTTGGTTTTGCATCTTTTTATTCAGTTTTATTCTATTCTATTTCTATCTATTCAGTTGTCTTTCATGTCCTATTTTGTGTAGTTCCATTCAATTCTATTATGGTCTATTTTGTCCTATTTTGTGATGAGATTTTATGTTGCTGTGGAATAGAAGGAACTTGGATTTTTTTGAGATAGTTTGGTCATATTTTAATCTAAGCACAATACTCAATATTATTCAAAGAAATAACATAATTATAAAATAAAGAGTATACTTGCCAAAGAAGACAATGTGTTGAAAAAATAAGTTTCTCTAGCTACAATAGGAACCATGTGGCTGAAATCTTGTGTAATACCTAGTAAAGGTCTTATTCTTTTTTTCAAATCCTTCACCTTGTTTTACAATAGAAGTTTAATTAGGACCAAAAAATCACAAAGACTTAGCCTTGTTAGATTCAAGAGCCTCAATTTGTTTTATAAATGAAGTTTTTGTTAAAAAATATATATATATATATATATATATATATATATATCTTTAATTAAAAAATTAAAAAATTAAAAAATAAATCCATATGTATAGAAGTCATAGATGTTTATTGGTTGTCTTTTTGAGATGTTATCCATGAAACAATTCTTTTAAATATAGCAACTAAAGATCATAATAGCTTATTAATATTTAAAGTGATTAAATCTCGTTCTAATTTAATTATTTTAGGATTATTGTAGGTAGAGAAGTATAATTCTCAAATACATTGAATTACTAGAAATCTTGATTTTTCTCATAATTTAGCTTAAGATTCTATTAGTCAATAGAAATCCATAAGTTTAACATAACCAAACTCTTATTAGTAGATATAAGAGCTTTTATCTATGCTGCAAAATAAAGGTTATCTCTTATTATATATAAAAACATCCATTGATAATAGAAAGACTATAACTAATATTTTAAGTTAATATCAAGATTATCAAGATGTTTTTGAGAAAAAAACTTCAAATATTCTTTTAGAGCATTATTTATATGATTGTTCAATTGAATTTTAAGAAGAAACTCAAATGCTATTTGGACCAATCTATAGCTTATTACAAAATAAGTTGACTTCTTTGAAGAAATACATTAAAAAAAAATTAGTTAAAAACTTCATATATTATTCAAAATCTCCAATAAAACCTCTTATTTTATTTTTAAAGAAGACAAATCATTGTAGATGTGCATAGATTATTAAGGGCTCAATAAAATCACCATTAAGAATATGTATCATTTATTTTTTATTTCAAGTCTTTTTTATCAATTCAATTAAGCAAAGATCTGTAGAAAAATAGATCTACAAGGAGCATATAATTTGGTACACATCATAGAAGAAGATGAATAAAAAAATTTTGTTTTGAATCAAATAAGGGCATTTTGAATATAATATTATATCTTTTGAACTTATAAATATACCAATTATTTTTCAACATCTAATAAATGATGTCTTTTGTGAGTTTCTAGATGATTTTGTCATTTATTATCTAGATAATATTTTAATATATTCTACAAATACAAAAGAGCATGAATTTCATGATTTTTGTATATTACAAAAATTGAGAGATATAAGATTATATGCCAATATGAAAAAATGTGTATTTCACACTATTTAAGTTGTTTTTTTAGGTCACATCATATCAAATAATAATATTATGATGGATTCTAAAAAAATCTAGACTATCATAGATTAGAAGATTTCAAAAATAGTTATAGATGTACAATATTTTTTAGAATTTTTTAATTATTATCAAATCTTTATCAAGAAATTTTTTCAAGTTGTGGCTCTTTTTATATGTTTGATATATAAAGAAAAATTTGAGTGGAAAAAAGAAACTAAAGCATCTTTTAAAGCTTTAAAGTGATCATTTATTTCTATACTAATCTTATATTACAATGACTTTTTTGAAGCATTCTTTATGAAAACAAATGCATCAAACTTTACAATTGTTGTATTTTTATCACAAATGAGAATAAATAACAAACTCTACCTAATAACTTTCTATTCTAAGATATTACTAGTAAAAAAAATCAACTATGAGATCCACAATAAAGAACTTCTTATAATCATGGATTCATTTTAAGAATGGCATCATTATCTAAAAAGTGCTTCTAGTTTATCCCTATATATACGGATCACAAGAATATTAAATACTTCATGGCAATACATGTTTTGAATTATTGCCAAGCTTGTTAGAGCATGTCTTTATTAAAATTTGATTTCAAGATCACTTATTGATTCAAAAAATAATAAAGTTTGTTAAACATCTTTTTTAAATATTCTTATCTTATATTAAAAAAAAAATGTAATTTTTAATCAACAAAGAATAATTTTCTTAAAATAAAAGTATTTTTATCACTAAGCAATGAAATCCACATTGATTTTTGATTCAACCTTTTTTAAGCAAATTCAATCAAACATGTCATTTGATTCTGTCGTTTATAATATTAAGCATAATTCTTTTAAGTTTCAATATATTTTTAAATTCAAGTTTAAAAATAATCTACTCTATTTTTATGGATAATTATATATTCTAAATGACAAAGCATGATTGTGTATTTTGCAAGCTTGTCATGACTTCCAACAACCAAATATTTTAGATACAACAAGAGTTTGAAACTAATATCTAAAGATTTTTAGTGACTTCAAATGTAAAAGGTAGTTAAAGATTTTATACAATCATATGATATTTGCTCAAGATCAAAATTCTTTGTTATTGACCTTATAGACTTTTTAGCCATTACCTATTGTAAAACAACTATAATCTTTTGTTTCTATGGATTTTATCATAGATCTTTCATTTTCAGGTTTTTGTGGTTTTATATTCATGATAGTAGATTTTTTTATTAAGATGGCACAATTTGTACCATGTAAAAAAGCTATATTTATGATATTTAAACTAAGAAAATTAATTTAAATCAACTTAAAATCCTATTTTTAATATAAATAATTAAAAAGACATGATGTTCTTTTTTATACTTCTTCAAACTACTAATTAATATTTCTAGGTTTTTTAATAAGTAAAAAATATAGATAGAAAGCCAATTTAGACATTGGTCTTAATAATCAACCATTAATACTCAATAATAAGTAAAAATATTAAACCAATTAAATTAATTATCTTGAAGACTTACTTAGACTTTATTTTTATGAATTTTTTTTAATAAGATCCATATATCTTATAAATATTTTTAAATTTTAATAAATAATTAAATAAAATAAAATAAAAACTTACTAAAAATAATATTTTAAAACTTAAATAATTAAAACCTATATTTTTAAGAATTCTATCAATTAAGATCTATTAATGGAACTTACATATGAGAACCATAGAAGAATAATTGTGAGAATAGAGATAAATCCAACTCTTGTATTTTATACAATCTATAAAATAATAATAAAAATAAAATAAAAAATTATAAAAATAGATACTATTATTTATTAAAAATATAATATAGAAAAAATATACAAAGGCTTTAATCTAAGAACAAAAATTAAAAACAACTATATATATTAGACTCAACATGTCTCGACATGTAGCAACTTCTTAATTTGTTACTAGTTAAATATGGATATCACCTATAGTTCTATTAAGATTTGAACTAGGAACTATATGATTATAAATCCATAGCAATTTAATCCAGTTCTACTAGTCACATAAGTTATGACTATGACTCACAAAGAAAAATACTTAATAATGTTTGCTACCTATATATTGATTCTAGTATAAAAATATACTAAAGATATAAGTAATCTATAAATTTGGCTTAGAACCACTATAAAAATGATAATGTATATTAATATTGAAATTAATGTTTACACTATATATTCTTTATAATAACTTTTATTTGATTCTTCTTCACCTAATTGAGATCCAAACTTAACATACTTGGATTTCTTTTCATTATAATTGACTCGAATTTTGATCCAATCTTATTCTACTACATGAATGGGATTAATAGGTCTATAGTATTAATCTTTAGGTACTAATGGATAAGTAAATACATCATGTCCAACTTCAATGCCTTAGAATATATGTTTGAATTGTAAAAAAAAGACATGATGGCTTCTTCTTTCATGATAGTGTCAAAGTCTTCAACTTGAATTCTATCGATTTCCAAGTTAAAGGCTTCATTTATATAAATGACATCAACCAAGGTTTCAAGATCTAAACAATCATCTTCAAGTTCTAATTCGTTAATTATTTATATAAATTAAATGCCGATGTCTTCTTCTTCTTAAGGATTCTCTTTTAGCTATTTGAAAAAATTACCTTCATCTTCATATTTATATTATCTATGGCCAATACATCTTATTGGTGCAATAGTTGGATTGAAATTGAATTAGAATTAGATTGGATAAAATTGCTTTGATTGACCTCTATGAATGTCAATGTTTTTTCCAATAAAGTTTAAAATTGGACTCTAAAATGACTAGATACTATGGTTGTTGTGCAATTGTCTAAAGGTCTAAAAATGAAGTAAGGCTTAGAATCCTTCTAATTAGGCATTCCTTTAAATTACCTCAATCATCTCTTTTTTAACAAAAGTGAGTAACTATTTGCTTTTTCATATAAATATATCACATAAAATGATACTATATAATCTACACCTCCTACTTACATGTAAAAGTCACTAATTTGACCTAGAGGTTGAGAAGTTCTTTAATCAGCTAACTTCACTTTCATAATTGCGTTGTAAGTGAATTTTAAATACAATTTGTTTATGGTGGATTCATGCATAATATTGATGCTACTTCCATCATCTATTATGATCTTACGAATTATCTTATCCACTATTTTCATATCTATTTTAACAAGCTTATGCTCTCTATTGTCTTTTTTTTCTTTTAAGGTAATATTCTCTTTTAAATCATTAATTTCAACTCTAACTATTCCTTCCATATTCTTAGCTTTCTTTTATAATGTCACTCCTTCTTGGAGATCCTTTTTGATAGTTGGCGTTACTTAAATCAATTGACCAAAAGAATTGTTAGCTCTAGCTCTACAAAGGTCTTGCCATAAATCATAAGGTTTTGAATGATTGAAGGTTCTATTAGCTATTGGTTGTTTCAAAAAGGTGTTAGGAATCCAAGGCCCTTCTTTGTCTACAAATTGGTACTCTTCCAAATAACGTTCAACTAAAGAAGAAGGTTGTTTGTCTTTCAATTTTTTAGCTATTCTTCTAATAATTTTTGACAATTCTACAAACTAAAGTGATTCTTTTGAAATATCCATAAATAATTCATCTTCTTTAAGTTGTGCTAAGTCTATTGGTCTTTTAGCATTCATACTTATAGTTACAACTAAAGAAGGCAAATAGGCATTGTTTAGAGAGATTTTTTTGCTATTTAATTACATTAAGCTGGATTGAAGAGGTGGTGAATTTGATATAGAAGGTACATCAGATTAAGCCATTATGTATCTAACATCTTGAGAAGTTCGTAGTTGTTGGTTTTGATTCTGATTGTGATTAAATTCTAAAGGTCTTTGCATGGTTCTATGATTGGTTTGAACTATCATTGAAGATTGATAGTTTTGACTATTGCTTGAATAGTTGTAATACATGTTTGATGGACTATTTATAATAATAAGATCTATTAATTTAACTCTTCACACATTTCCTCTAATTTGGTTACCATATTCTTTTGAAGAGAAGATTGAAGTAATAGATTAATTGTATTTTCTACAATAATTGGTAGGGTGAGATCTACACTTGGAACAAATAATTCCATTCTCAATTCAACATTGACCTATTTGATGTGGCTTACAGTAAGTATAATAAGGTATTATAATATTCTTTTGGTTTGAAGGAAAACTAGAACCTACTTGTCTCAATTGATGAAGAGGCTTATAAGATTGGGGTTAATTTTTTTCTATCATTGGTTGTTGTAGGAATTGTAGACAAAATTATAATGTGTGGATCACTTATCTACAATTTGTACACTACAATGGACAAGGCAGTGGCATTCAAGTGAAGAACATGATCAAAGATACAAGCAAAGATGCAATGATCTCGCTACTAAATGTATCAAGTATAAAGCAACTATTGAAGAATTTTGAGATACAATTCAAAAGATCACATAATTACTTAGTTTAAGAAACAGAATACAAAGGAAAAATGAACTATAAGTTCTATTATTTGTTGTAAAATATAACGAACATAAATGGTTCTATTTTATATATATATATATATATATATATATATATATATGTATTCTTTTTTATTTTATTTTCTTGGTCAATATTTCTTTAGGAGTGGTCAAATTAGGAATCACAAATTAAACTTTTATAGCTTTTTTATAGTCAATGGTATGAATTTTCATTAAGATATATATATATATATATATATATATATATATATATATATATATATATATATTAAATTCTTATTATATAACAATAGTGTAAAAATATAATAAGAATTTGAAAGATAAAGATACACATTCATATTATATAGTGTTATTTTGCTATGAATTAATTTCAAGTTTAAAAAATATGTTTCTAATTAAATTTTTAAATTTTTAAAATATGTAATTAAATTGGTATTAATATAAAAAAATCCTAATAAATATATGTATATATATATATATATGTATATATATATATATGTATATATATATATATGTATATATATATATATATATGTATATATATATATGTATATATATATATATATATGTATATATATATATGTATATATATATATGTATATATATATATATATATATGTATATATATATATGTATATATATATATGTATATATATATATATATATGTATATATATATATGTATATATATATATATATATGTATATATATATATGTATATATATATATATATATGTATATATATATATGTATATATATATATATATATATGTATATATATATATGTATATATATATATATATATATGTATATATATATATGTATATATATATATATATATATGTATATATATATATGTATATATATATATATATATATATATGTATATATATATATATGTATATATATATATGTATATATATATATGTATATGTATATATATATATATATATATATATATATATACTTGATTAATTTGGTTAAAAATTAGTATTAAAAGTAGAATTGTATGAAACAAATGAAAGTTAAATTACAAAAATTGTGCTAAATGATAATGACAAATAGTAATTAATCTTAATTGCCAAAGATATTTTTAAGTCTTGCTTTTGAAGGCTTTTTATAGGAAAATGAACAAGAGAAGTAAAAAAAAAATTCTTGTATAGAAAAATCAATGTGCTGATAAGATTATGCAATTTATATGGATTAGATTTTATTTATAATTTATTGATTTGATATATTTGTCACATTTTTATTAAATTTTTATCATACATTATATATATATTTATATATATATATATATATATATAAATATATATAAATAAATATATATATATATATATATATATATATACATATATATTACAATATAAGCTGTCAATTTTGTTATTTTTATCACTTGAAAAAAATGACATGTTTTAATATAAAAATACTGAAAGGATTTTTTTAAATCACTTCTTTTAACATTCAAACTAATTCACAATTTGTATCTATATGAAACAAATAGTTTATTTTGGGATTTGAATTATCTTGTTTTAATAGATATGGTGTTGTATTAGCAATTTAATCCTGATCCAATTATTAACTAATTAGGCATTCATCAAAATAAAAATTCATCAAAATAAGTAGGCATTTATCCAAATTCACATGCTAAAATAAGCATTTACAAATTCAATTGAGTAATTTAATCAACTCTGTACGTTTAGATTTTTTGTACTTAGTATTCTTTAGGAGTGGTCAAATTAGCAATCAAAAAAATATAAATAAATAAATAAGAGCTCATCATTTACTTGACATCATCCACCCCAAAGATAGTATTCCATGTTCTTATTTCAAAAGAGGATTGTTGTAGGAATTATCTTGTATAGAAGGTGGTAGGCAAGCGGTGAGAATGCAGGTGGAAAGAGGTGGGACAAAAGTGACTTCAATTAGATTCGGAAAGAATACTGATGCCCAGTTATAATTATAATGAGATTTAATGCACAACGAAAGCTACTTAGTTCCATTTGAAGCTTGTTGAAAAAGATGAAAGCCGGCAATTTAATATTTTGAAAAATAATCACCTACATCATCACCTGCTTCAACACAATGCATCTATCTCCAACTTTGTTATCATTAAGAAAAAAATTCATGTGATTAAATTAACCAGTGATCAACTGCTGTGAAAAGATTTGAAAACATTGATATACAAACAATATTATTCGAATTTGCAAACTCAAACAACAAGAATCAAGATTAACTTTGTAGATTCGATAAAAGGCCAATTCAGGACTGATAAATAACATAACAAATTTGATGCAAGAACACCAACGGCTCTAAGCCTCTAATATTTCCAGGGACACAAAATCCTACAAGATAAACACTAGCCCAAGAAGGCGTGCTGTGCAGCAATTGGAACCAAGTCAGTTCCGTTTTCTATCTTGACCTATGAACTGCCTCGTAAAATTCTCTAACACGTAGAAACCCGTCATGTTCTACTTGGAGCGCTACTTACTACTCACTGATACCTGCAGAACACGTTCAGACCTCTGGCTCAAGGATATTGTACACACCCTTGAACTTCCTACTTTGACAGGGCTTACAAAAGACATTTGAGTAAAAATGACGGAGCAATAAAAACCCCGTAGTATCAAACATGCTGAATTAAAAAAAACATGACTTCTTTCCGCCGGAACTAGAAGAAGACCTAAGTATTTAGACTCCGCACTAATTTGAAGACGTGAACGTTAAAATTTTCTCAGAAAGATTGTTCTAAGCACTTGTAATCAACCTTAAATGCTCCCTAATCAAAAGATAGCCTTTCATAAAAGAGTAGATAGGCTTCACTCTGCAATACATCTTCTAGACTTGTCTTACGAACATGTGAATCACTGATATAATACCATGTAGATGTGCCTTCTATGGATTCATCTGATTCTCCTTTGACATACCCAACATAGTGACCGCCTCGCATTGTCCCAGAGTGCTCCACAGTACCAATTAGTTGGTAGACACCATCTTGCTTAACCCCATCCCTGCAACCATTTGAAACAAAATTATCAGTGTCCTCTTCAAATTTTACCTGCGAAATCGAAAGAGAATAGGGGAAATTTTCCATTAAAACTTTAACAAGGGATGTGTGTACCCACCTTTGGTCCACAAACGGACCCAGATCAAGCTGCTCATGAAAGGTGATGTGGCCGCCCAGCTTGCTCAATCGCCCATAAGAGTCTTGGGCAAACCTTTTTAAGTGCACAGTAAGGACGAGTGGCGCTTTACTAATGAGGAACCTTTTCGTTGCATCCCTTTTCACGCTGACCAACTTAGGAGCATCCGTTTCCAGTTTCTTCGCACAAATTTCCTCCTTCGGCCTAGAAGGAACTGCTTCAAGACCAGCTCTTACAGAAGCCGTCCCATTCCTATCTGGGCTATGAGCCCTTTCGGCGGAACTGACATCACTTCTACCACAACTTGATGCCGTACTCTTCTCAGTTTCATCAGCATTTGCTGTTGGACCATCCACCATAACATATGGCTCACCTGTATCATCTTTGGAGGAACTTAAAGGTTGATATTCTTCTTTGACGTCTAAATCTGCCCCAGCTCTGCCATCTACCGTTTCCACGTCATTTTGCTTTTCAACCAATCCATTAAACATCTCCATTGGAAAATATTTACTCATGCCCCCGTTTTCTCGTTTATCTGAATTTTCTCCAGACTCATCTGTTCCTTGTGATATATCTAACATCATGCTCATGGAACTACTCAAATTCTCAGTACAACGTTCAGGATATTTGAAAGTTACCAACTTCCTCGCTCTTTCAACAGAGCTGTTACTGTCTGAAGAAGGTCCAATCTCATTACTGTGGTCTTCAGGTTTAAAAGATTGATTTAAGCAATGTGGTGCTTGTCCTCCTTTGTCCAAAATAGGTTTATCGAGTTCTAGCTGGCTATGCGCAATCCGAGTGCAATTTTCACAAGCCCAGGCATTCTCTCCTGACAGAACTTCAGCCTTAGTGAAAGCCTGCAAACAGCCTTCAAGTGACATAGTGGGATACGAATCTTCTTCGCGAAGAACCCTAGCGGATCCAGATCTACCATCAGAAACAACAAGAGCGTCCATACTATTGGAGCAGGCAAAATCATCGGATTTCCAACCTTGAGACACAGACGCTGTGTCATTCCTCGAAGGCAAACAGTAGTCCGTATCATCAAAGAGACCTCCTATACCAACATCAATTTCACCTTCTTCTTCAGCAGGAATGATAGACCCCAACTTGCTATCGCTTGTCGATGTGGCTTCTTGGTTCATGCTGGATTGATTTCCAGCCGATGGTTTCTCAGAGCAGCCTACAAGAGTGTGCATCTCCACCTCTGACAACGGATTACTAGGTGGAAGCAGAACCAGGGCCATACACTTGTTCTCCGTCCAGCCATCGCCTTCAGATGGAAGATGGGGACCATACGGGACGGTTACTTCTTCCATCTGGTATTTAACATCAACTGGCTCAACAGCTTGGGAAACTATTAGCTCTTGCGCAGAAAAAATCTTCCTAGATGAGTTCTCAAGAACTCCCCCTCCATGCTCGGTTGAAGGGACTCCTTGAGAATTAGCTTCGACATCTCTAGATAGATCAGCTATGACATCTGGTGATTCGCTAACAGTTGCCGAAGTAGCGGAACCAACCCGTTGATCGTCCAGTATCGCAGTACCAACACCCTCTTTGCCAATCTCCTTGACATGCTCCCCCGCGTTTTCAAACCATGGATCGGTATAGTTTCCTGTGCTAGAACACGCAACACCATCCGCTACAATCTCACAGGAAATAGGGGTAGCAGGTGGACCAACTCCTCTAGCACCGTATTCCTTATCACCAGTCGTAGGTTCTCTCTCGCATTCCTCAGATTTCAAATCATTCCTGTCGGAGGTGTTAAAGCTTACACCGCCGCCACCACGAGCACAACATTCTAAATTAAAACCAACAATAGAAGCAGGTATTTCCAACCTCTTTTTATCCTTGATGACAGTACCCATATCATCTACTGGTCCCAATACTAACGTTGAACTTTGTGGAGCTTTGGAGCTTAAAATTCCATTGCCATAAGAGTTCTCTCTTTTATTTTGCGGTGCAAACAATATGGGCACGCCCATAGGCTCCGAAATCTTGCCAAGAGATTGTTTAGACGGAATTGGCAAAGATAAGTCTAAAAAGGGCTCATACACAACCGACGAGTGACCACACTCACAACAAGTCACAGTGCTTGAAAACTGCCCACCAAACATATACTCCACCAATGTCTCGGACCTTTTGGGGACTTTATCGAGGCTTCCGTTCTCTTTGACTTTAGAATCAGTAGCTGACTCAATCTCCTTATCCGCACCAGTTCGGGCCTTCCTTATGCTTTCTTCCTCCATGTGCAATCCATCCAGTAAGCACCGCAAAAGCTCATGACTGTCCTGCTGCTGGAAACCCCTAAACCTTGGAGCTTTCTTACAGATCTCAGAAAATAGTAATTTCGGATTTACAGCGCCGCCCACGATACCATTTCCAAAAGAGCGAGCCCTGGTTGATCTTTCGGCTCCAATGTCCAAATCTGATCTCTCAATAGGGTTGGGATCCATTTCCATAAAGAACTTCCTAAGAGATAACTTTAACACACCTTCTTGCGCAATTGTTTCTTTACTAAAATGCTCTCGGAGCATTCTCACACCAACCAGATTCTGCATCACTGAGTTGAAGAAGCAAGTGTTGCCCAAATTCATCAACCCCTTCATCACCCGTCTGGTTTTGAACGACCTGACTGGTTCCACTTCCATAGTGGGATTTTTGGACGGTGAGGGATCGTCTTGTTCCGACTCAGCATCCTTCTTCTCCGAGGTGCTCGAATGAAGAGCTCTACTGTCCTGCAATACAGCTGCTGATTTCTGTGTCTTTAAATGAGAGACATCAATCGGGAAACCACTGGAACAATCATCGTTCTGTTCATCAACCTTCGCTTCAACTATTTGAGAACCGCATTTAGTCTGATCAGAAGCAAGACATGTCCACAGAGGTTCGTCCACTGCTGGTAGTTTCGCTCCTTTGACCTTTTTTTCCAATATACTATCATGGCACTGGGGCGAGGGTTTTGTGGCAACCTGGGAGCGCAACTGGTCTAAATTGACGCTACTCTCGACATGTTGACAGCAGCTTGAACCTTCAATGTTTAGCGCAGGATATTCGAGAGTGGAATCGTCAACACTTGTCCCTTGCGAAGACAAGGGCACAGGCGACATGATCGACGCAGCAGCTTGCTTAGATGCGTTTGCTCGCTGCACCTGTTGGATATTCCTACTGGTTCGCGCCTGCTTCTTCTTCTGCCTCTTGCCCATGACCCTCCTCGACCCTCGATCTGCAAATTACAAAGAAGACACAGAAACGACTACTTGAGAAGGAAGATTTGCCAGAGAACCTGATCGAATTCAAACACGAACAAAGTCGGTTGTACAATCTTCTGCGACATTGCGACAAAAGAAAATTATATTTCAAAAATAGGACAAATGAGCCGCACCCCTGCCACGATTGATACACAGTAACAGGAATAAAATAAATGCGCCAGCTCTAGATCAAAACAAATATGTTTCAAACAGAAAAGATGTTGATGTTAAGTACGCAAACTACAAAGAAGCTTCGGGCTCAGGCGATGACTCCGACAAACTGGAATCTAACTTCACAAAAAAAACACGTCGTAAAACCAAATCCATGCGTCGGAACAACAAACCCGTACCCTTAAGCTTGGGAAGCTAGGTTCCAGTCGGAGAGGAGATTTACTGAGAGGTGGGGAAGTACCCAAAGTTCCCACCCATCATGAAACCAGACACCGTGAATTTCTCCGAGCCTTTAGCGCTCGAGGACTTGGCCAACATAAGATCATCTACAGACTAAATGGTGGTTGCTCAATATATGCCCAACGCATCTTTTTCCAAGATTTTTCAATGTACCAATGAAGGTGACGAGGAAGCGCAGCCTGTGTGCCAACTAAACGATCGGTAGTGCTGGTTCTCAAGACAGCCTCCACGAAACCGTTTGCCCAAAGGATGGGTATGTAACCAAAATCTAGGCTTCCATCAGTCTGCTGCAGTATGCACCATCGAACCAACCCCTGTCCAGCCCTCAGAGACACCACAACTTCTCTCTCTACAGTGTTGGTAAATACGAGTACACCGAAGTAGGAAGGCAGAGCTTGGCACACCCGGCCCCGCCAAACACTCCCCAGCGGCAGAAACCCCCGGTTACGATGACGCAACCACAAACCCTAACCTAACGCTTTCAAAGTCATCGTTCCCATCAGTAAATGTTCCCAAAAACCACCGACACTTATGTCGAAACGTGTACTCCCACCATCAATTGACGCTACAATTTTCCGGAGCCTTGTCCAAGCTCAGAGTCTAGACTTGAAGCACAGCAACGCGAGATAGTCTACCTTTTATACACTGCTGCGCATGTTGGGGAGTACATGTGCGAGCTACGAATGACTGTTCACATCACCACATTGGACTTATTGACCCAGCTCACAACGTAGTTGGTGTTGCATGGTGCTGCTGCTGCCGCTGAGTGTCGTAGGATTGTGGGGTTTGCGAGGTAACTTAAGGAATTAGTGATTGATTTTGAGAGAAAGGAAGGATGCCCAAGCGCACTACTCACACGTATTCCAGCGAGGATGCAGCACCAGGTGGACCTGAGTCGGAGCTTTTCGTGTACTACTGCAAGCATTGCGGTGCTCATGTGTTGATCACGGGTAATGAGTGAAACCCAGCTCAATGATTTCTGGATTATATTTGGTGATTTCTATGATGCCAACCATTTGATGAATCACGTTCACTTTTGGTGTTTCGGAACATTTTAGGTTGTGTTCGTTTGTGAGGGACTTCTTTGAGAGGGACTTTGCAATTCCTACGTCATTGGCAGCTGGTTGTGGAGGTCTGGAATCAGTGGATAAGGCTTTTTCGATTTTGCTCATCTAATTGGAAGTTTTCAAGTGTGAAGAGGGAAGGATATCCCGTCAATGTAGATGATCACTCAATACTAAAATGAAATCCTCAGCATCTGGAGGTTGCTGAAATGCTCGCGTTCGAAATTCAGTTTAAAGCTAGTTGTCGAATTTGCATATAAGCGTTGTGGAATACAAAAATGTCGTTGTGCGTATGTTCTCGTTTTAGGTTTTAGCAGACGTGACGGTAGCGTCAATTTGGTCTTGCAGATACTCAGCTGCAGAAAATGCCTAAGAGGAAAACCGACAGAGCATATGTATTGGATCGTAACAAGCACCTCAGCCGACTTAATGTTGTAGAGGCTGGCAAGCACTTGCTTAAGAGGTACTTGCACCTCTCTCTGCTCATCTCTTCAAAATTGACTACCCGGCTGAGTCAGTTTCAATGTTCAACTTTTTGGGCTTTATCTTTTTTTGCGGTTGCAAGGCCATTTGTGTGCTTATCTCACCATCCGGTTCGTGTGGTGATAAAGGGGTGAAGGGAAGGTGGAGAAACAGTATCGCATGAAGTGTAATGGTTGTGGCTTATTCGTCTGTTATCGCTGTGAGGAAGACTTGGAAGCAGCTCCTTACCTGTACGTGACAGACGGTGCTCTTAGCTCTGTTGCTGCAGAAACCAACCCTCAGGTCTCAGAATCTGACCTGCAGTGGATATTCCAAGGGTGGGCCTTGGGGAGATTGTCCGTATAATCCATTATTGTTGTGTCTGTAGGTCAAGCTGATGTGGGGATGGAACTGATGTGAATGCTTGCAGGATGCTCCAGTACCACCGTGCATATCACAAATAGATGGCGGCTTGGTCCAGGTTGGTATAGAAGTTGAAGATCGTGCACAACGATCCCAAATTACACGTATGTTCTCCTACACATTAATTTTATCTAAATTTCACGTTGATGCTTGAGATTTTTCTCTGAAGAGGAATCCTCTCAATGCAATGCTTCCGTGACTTTGCGTTAGGGCTCGGCTTGTGGATTCGATGAAGACAGTGTTGACGACAGTGTGTTTACAGGTGTGAATGCGGATGATGTCCGGGTAACTGTGGCTGCACCTGCAGCCCGTGGTGAAGCAAACAACGAGCTGCTTGAGTACATGGGGAAGGTAGCGTCTCACATACTTTCATTGAATTTCATTAGAATTCGTAAGGTGGTGGTGTTGTATAACACATTTGAATAATTGATGGATACTTTACTCCTTTGTTTGATGCTGTCAAGTAGCCCGATTCAGTTCTTTCATACGCACTTACGGGCACACTACAAATGAATTAGGCCTAGACGATATTTTAACAACATGATCTATGTCTTTCTTAGAACTGGCTGGATAGTGACTGATATCTTCTAGTACAGGTGCTGGGGCTAAGATTGACACAAATGACTCTACAACGGGGCTGGAATAATAAATCTAAACTTCTCGTGGTAAGCTCTCACGCAAACACTCCCGCTTTTCTTTGTTGATATGGAGTAAGGTACATCCGCTCTGCACGGATCATGTGTTATAAGACAACAATTGTAGAATGGTGAGATCTACATTTTGCTCACCTTGCGTGTTGAACGTGACCATTTTCTGTGGTTGCAATTGTGGGTGGGAAAACCAGGTGGAAGATCTTACTGTAAGAGAAGTTTACGAGAAGCTTCTTGCAGCTGTACAGCCTTGAGGAGGATGTATACTCCTTATGTCCTGATGGACCATCCACAGTGGATTTTGAAAGTGATGGGTTAGTTGTGAAGATGGTGTTAAGAAGCTCCACTGCATGATTCCCTGGCTGAAGGGCAACTATGCGTCTAATAAATTGTCTCTTTCACGGATTTTGAAACTGTTATTGGATGTGGAACATAGATTAAAGTATTAAACATGGATTTAAGAGTTGGAACAGTCCTGTGTTTGAAACTAGTCATACAAATCTCCAGAACCAAACGCCGTAATACGGTAGTGTCTGAGCAATCTGGACGTCGAAACTCTGACCCTAATCAATGTAACTGCTGAAGAATCCTAGTAAATTCTTTACACTCTTGGATATTCAGCATCACTCACAACACGACTAGCAAACTGCATGGGTTCTTCGTAATGATTTGTCTCAATTCCTTTTACATCAGTTCGTTAGGAAACTTTCCAGGATTCTCCGCGAACTTCATGTTCTCAGCATTACGTACAAATTCCAGCTGGTCAACTCATCTGCGACTCTAAGATCAGCTCCTGAGCAAACTGACTGAAGTGGCCAAGTTCTAGGTCAATTCGGCTGTAACAAGTCTGAATCCTATTATAGTATACTGGAGGTTTTGCGCAATTTTTTTGGGGACTACCCTCTTTAAACAATCCAGCTTCCAGAATTTCCGACGAAGACCTTTGAGAGTCGCGATCGTCGTCATCGAAGCATTTCAGTAATAACGCAATTTGGGTCAATACCAATGGCATCAACCAATCGAACACAATCACACACAGATAATGAGTGCCCTTTTAAAATCCCAGCTCGCTGCACATGTTCCACCTTGTAGTGGTGAAATTTGGGACATCGGAAGCTGAACCTCTGCTGTCGTCTTATGAACTTTCAGTGACAGTCATCCAATCCAGGTTTACGACAAAAACATGGGCCTCATGGTATCACCCACAAACCAGCAAACCTGAACCCAATTGAGATGCCCAGCTATCGTACAAAAAACCACTATTAGTTTATATGCCCTGTTAAGATGCTCTCAGCAGTAGTGACAGAAATCAACTCTAAACGCTAGTATATTCCCCTTCCAGAAATGTATTCGTCGGTTACCGTCTGATCATGAACACAATGAGACTACAACAATTGATGTTGAGCACCCTGCTGGCACCCAACCCCCACTATTGGCAAAAAAGCTGAAACATGATTACTGGTTCAAGCTCCGAGAATACAGATCTGCCACGAACTTCGGCATCGACGCCATGCCATGAATTGCATGGTGGATGGATCAGGCTGATGACATGTGCCCGTCTAGATGAGCACCATTAGGCCAATGTTTGCCTTGGAACTGATCTTCGATAGTGCCACGGAATAGTCGTAGTAGTAGCAGCAGTGGCAATACGACACTGGGTGGATCGATCTATCTTTCGGGCCTTGTCACTGGTAACAAAGAGAAAGAAGAGCATTCATAGTGATTACCACTAACCTAAAATAGAAACTTCTGAAATTGTATTCTGCAGCCAGCTTTAAAATAAAATTCAATTAACAAAAAAAATGAGTTTATCGTTGGCTTTATTTGGTACAAAAATTCAGATGTAAAACAAATTAACAAACAGGAAGAAATGATTGTTGAGAGTTAAAATCGGAGTATTTTTGAGATTTTAGTCAATCAATTTCTTATTTACTTCAGTTATTAATACTTTGGTGTACTTCAATCAACAATTTATGAATATAATTAAATATGTAACCTTCAACAAAATCAACTGTATAGTTAAGTGTGTGTTTAAATCCACATCTCAGTGGAATGAAATGCATATTTTGTATCTTCTTTATCATTGGATAATATATAATAATTAAGATTTTAAGAGATATTATGTAATAAGTCATCGAAATTGTGCTTTATTGTAAAAACATTTCCTAGCATTTTAGGAGTCGTGTGTTTTTAATTAAACTCAAACCAATCAAGACTGCATTGATTTGTTTTGAAATTTATAATGTTATGATAAACGTCATGTTTAATAAATGTATACAATAACTATTTGTGATTTCATAACACATTTCAATTACATCAAATAAATAAGACCATCCAACAAGGGATCTATTTGTTCAAATGGAACAAAGTGAATCAAAAGAAATGTCTTTTTTTAAAAAATTAAAAGATTAAATATTTTATTTTTTCTATCTTAAGTTTATCAAACTTGTAATTTTGTTTGTTTTAATTTTTTAACAATCTTTTTTTCCTTGAAAGCAAAAATTAAAATTTATATTATTTAATATAAGAAAAATAAAACATATTATATAATATGATTTTACATGTGTTTTAATGTTACCTTATATTCCACATCTTGTAATAAATAATTTCCATTATACAAAAAGTTTTGGTAGATTCATTAAACAAATAAACAAATAGGTCGATTTCATATTACAATGTATACAAATATGATACTTTTTTCTTTTTTTCTTTTTTTCACCTTTTTACATATGTATCTAAATCAAAATCTTAAAATTCAACGTGTTTCATATTAATGGTAGAGGATGTTCAAGTTTAATGTGCTAGATTTTTTTATAACCTAAAAAATTTGATAGCAATTTATAGATTGGGTATACGAATACGAGAAAGAGAACGAGAAATACGAGAACGAGCTTAAATCAGAAACATCGACACATCTTTCCAAGCTCTCATGTCCAACAGAAGGGAAAATATGTTTTTAACCAAGTAATAAATTATGAAAAAAAAATAAACAAATAATGCCCATAACACAAAAAATACATAATTTATTTGTAATTTAAAATTTAAATAATTTAAAATTACACAAAAAAAGGAGGTAGTTTGAAGGACTCAAAAATGTACTACATAGGGTGCAATGAACAGATTCACAACATTGATTGAAAATCAAACGAAGGACACAACGCAAGAATGCAACAAATACCTCAGTAGCTCGCAGGGCAATGCTTCATAGTGCTGTGACATTCAAATGGCTACGGTTGCAGCATCTTCTGCTAGTTCTGAAGCAAGCTGACGACTAAGAATGCACAAGTCTTGAAAGAACAGAAGGTCAAGACACAAGTTTATCCTGGATTACAAATCATGAAAACTGTACAAGCTGTCATGGAAAAGAATAATCTGCCAAACTTGCTTTCATGAAGATGAAAGCAAGCAAAAGCATTAACTACGACTTTTGTTCTGTACAAGGTACGATAACCTTTGACACCTTATTGCAACGAATCAGGCTTAAATTTTTCGTCATCATCTGGAAGTTTGAAAGAAATGACCACAGTAGTCCCAACCTAAGAAAAGGGACAATAAATCCAATCTGAGAGAAGAGAGGAATTAGAGTAACTTCTTCCTGAATAGCACCTTCTGCTGTCAATCAACAGCCTTTGCAGTTGATGGAATCGAAGAGAAGAGATTGGAGAGCTATGAAAGTTGAGAGTGGTTTAGCTTTTTGGGTCTCCACCGGGTTCTCCCTCGCACGATTTCAGCTCCATCACTCTCCATACGCAACAAGTGTACAAATTGCAAGTTACCCCCATCTGCGGCTTTAATCTCCGGCATCCTTGCCGACGGTGCTGCTGCGTGTGAGAACGGATTTAATGCTCCATTTGACGCCCCGTTCAACGATGCGTTTGGACGTCCACTACACGCCCCATTAGACGCACCGTTACAACCCCCGTCATGCGTCCCATTTGTTATTCTTTTCAGTTCCAAAGAGGAGCCGTCGCTCTGTGAATCCGAAGTGGAAGGCTCGAGACTGGTCATGGATTGAACCACATCAGACTGCCCACACTCTCGCCTGTACTCCAGGTTCATACTAACCAATTCATACCCATCCAAAACGGCGGGTGGGACAGTCTGCATTACGCGGGATTTGGTGTCAACGTTCCACATCCACACAAAAAAAAAAAAAAAAAAAAAAAAAAAAATGCTGGCCAGGAAAATCAATCACATCTCAAACTGAGAATCTGAGAAAGAGATTTGAGCAACTTCATATGAACTCACCTCCAACATCCACCCAATGTACTTCACGTTGTTCACATGCTGGTTCATGTCCAAGTCACTGCGTCTTGGCTGCATCAGAAATACGGGAGATAGACAGCTTGTCAAAATTGGTGATTCCTGCCTAAGGAAAAAAGAGTGTTGTGTGTTCAAATTCAAAAAAAAAGTTGAAAATTAAAAAATAAAAAACTAAGCTAAATCTACGAAGGGGAAGGAAAAGATCTGCACCGTTAATCCCGAGCGGACATATTCGGCGCTGCCATTGAGTCTACAAATCTTCTGCGTCATCTCATCCTCGTCTTTGATGGCAAATCTCTCCAGAAAATATGGAGAGATCTCTGCTCTGACCTCCTCAGGCATCTTAGAAAGCTTTCTTGTCTTTCTGTTCATCATCACCCATATACTGCACAACACAACACGAACTGCAAATATCACCATGATACGCCTTCAGCCAATTCACTGACCACACTCGCTTCAGTAGATTACTTAAGATACTATTCAAGGAGGACAATTTGGTGGGATACTGACCTGGTAGCTCGCGCTAAAATCTGTCCTGATTTGTAGTCTCGCACAAGCCAATCCCGACGCATTCCATTCTTCCCAGAAGCTGCCACCCATGTGTCCATCTCAACAATATTTCCCCTGCTCACACAGATGGACATGATCTATGTCACAAGCTCTTGGAAGCCGGTTCTGTAACAAAAAGAAGCCGTAAGACAACCCTCCACCTCGTGGTAAACTCCGTTCATATACCGGGCGACTCTCTGCCAATTAGCACATCGAAGAGGGAATTCTAATCTATGTGCAACGTACCAGGCAGGATATTGCTCGACATGGACTTGCATTCGGGTGACGACCCATATTAGATTATTGCACGACATTGCCCGTGTAGCTCCGAAGCCATCTCCCGCAAGCCCAGACATCCAAACGTGATTCAACGCGGTCTCCTGAGGAATACCCGTCACCCGCCACGTGACACAGAATCAATATTCACACAGAAATTTAAAAGTGTTATAACGAGCCACCAAGACGCATAATTGCGCCGTCACGAACTGCAGAATGTTACGAATAAGCCTGCCATCCATAAATTTTACAAGATAGAAATTTAGGTGGGTGTCGATGCGCAGAGGTAAGTATGAGTATCATGATGGAAGGCGGAAATTTATTGACCAATTAGTTACCTGAAAATGGTTCATCATCGTCTCAATGGATGCGGTTCTATCAGCTCCAATCTCGTACGAGCGAATCACGAATGTTTGCCCGTACACTAGTCTGCTCTCCACAAGCCTTCCTTGTCGAAAAACATCCACGGGAACTTCAGTTTTGTCATGACGCCGTTGATTCTCTGCCGCCAGAGCCACACCGGCTATGGCAGCCAGGATTGCTCTAAACGCTGCACTGTCCTTTTCCAACAGAATGGGCGGCACTACCCTTGACATTGCCTCGTTCACGTCCTCCGCTCTGTTACCGCCCGTGAAGGCGCCATTCCCTGTCGCTGCAGCGGCATTGACACGCCTCATTCCATACTGCCCTTCGAAGGCCTTGGGCGGAAATTGGATCCCAAAGCTCGATTCGCTAGAGTTAAACACAAGCCCGAGGCCTTTCAATGTAGAGGAACGAGCATCAATCCCGCACCTGCAACAAGAAGAGGTATTGACTGCAGCACCCCCGCCTTTCCCTAAATCCACTCCGCCGCAATAGCTGCTGCGTGTGCCCAAGCCTGATCCTGAGATCACCTCCATCGATTCTACTGCCGCTATTTCACATGCAGGACGGCGTGTCGTACGATCGCCAAGAGTTTCCGCAATGATCTACAAGTCCATTTCCTAGGGAAAGAAAAACGAATAAATAATTAAATAACTATGCCACTCTGGAAGAACGATCTCTGCTCTGCCCAAAGATCCGCTTCGTTTTCAGCTCATGCCCTACATTCACGTCCCAGATCTACATCCGATCTCGTGTAAGGTCGCTTCATCATTCCATTTCCCGTAACACCACAAACCTGCGCTCAAGCGCAACGAAATACTCTTCAAAATGTCGAAGTGTGGGGAGGGGTCGCTGCCACAACAACAACAACAAAAACAACAAAGCAACCTCACGGGAATGATACCGACGATTCGCGACAACTCATCCTCACCATCCTCCTCCTCCTCCGACCCACTTCTGTCTCCACTCTCCCCCTCCTACTAGTCCGATCATCAATCAATCGACCCAAGCCCCTATTATCTGCGATGATCTTCACCGTCTTCCCACCCCATCCACCCCCCTGGTCGCACAGATTTCAATGCCACCCAATGCAATGCATGCCTCGACCCTCATCAAAGTCGCATGCCGCGGTCGCAAGCCTCCAACAAAGCAGCAAAAGTGGAAGAAACTTAGGCTACATTAGCGAGTTTCACTGCAAATACTCTCTCCTTTCCTCCCCTCCCCCCCCCCCCCCCAGAAGAAGAACAACAACGACAACAAAAACAGGAAGGAAGGAAGAAAAAAGGACGACGAACACGAAGGAGAAGAAGAAGAAGACAGAGGGAACGAACGAACTAACGAACGAACAAGTTCGCCAGCCAGACAGACAGACAGACGGGGTGGGGGTATCCTTTCCCTTCCCTTCCCTTCCCTGGGAAGAATACAACTACTAATACAACACAACAACACAGCCGACAACACAACACTCACTACACAACAAGGCGCGTGTGGGGCACAGGGAAGGAATAGAGGCAGAGAAAGAGAGAAAGCAAGAGAAAGAAAAATAAAAGAGGGGGAATAGAAGAATAAGGGAATAATAAGCAAACAGGGAATAGAGGAATGGAGGAATTGGGAGAGACAGAGACAGAGAGAGAGAGAGACTCAGCCTCAGCCTCAGGTAGCTGGCCTCCCTCCCTGCCCTCCCTGCCTGCCTTGTATAACCAACCCCCCCCCCTTCTGAAAGAAAATACAGATGGAAGGAAAAAATTAAATTTTCTTTACATACCTAATAACATTTTTTTTGAAAACAAATAAATTTTTTTTGTTTTGTTTTGTTGACTCCACTTTAGTGGGTTGGTGTCCAGTCCAGCTGTAAATCTCCTTTACAACAGATGATAAAAGTGGGGAGGGGGGAGGAGGGTGCAGAGAAGGTGGTGTGCAGCTTTGTGAGAAGAAGTAAAAAAGAAATGGTAAAACCCACCTTTGGAGGTGTGCCCACCTTTTTGTGTCTTTTTCTAAGGGGGAAAAAGCCGAATGAATGAATGAATGAATGAATGAATGAGGCAGGTGCTGCAGCATCTACCCAAAGTAACATTCAAAACCTGGCTTCAGTGTAGCAGGGTGTTCATATGTCTGCTGAATTCAAGGCTCTGGGACTCATTATCTCCAATAGCTAGATGTAGAAAAAGCAGTGAAAAAGGAATAGAGAGTTAGTTATACATGGATGAACAGAGAATTTGATGTTCATGGAGTCAGAGTGGCAAAGAATAGAGGGAAAAGAAGCACTACATGATCATTATGTTGATGATTTCATGGTCTGCATGGCACTGCAATTATAAAACAAAATAAAACAAAATAACATATAAAAATTAAAACATAAATGAAGATCTATAAATGAATGGTATTGTGACCACCACCTGGAAGGAAGATCATTCATGTGGCTCTCATGTTCCCTTTTTCTGCAAACTTTTCCCCTTATGTCATGAAAATTTTGCAGATTGATGTTCTAGTTTTTGTTGGAGGTGTGGGCATGTATATATGTATTTATTGCACCCATGATGTGACCCAATTGGTGTTATGCATTCATGCACATGTACTTTGTTGTTGTTCATGTTGTGTAACCAGTAATTGTGAATGTGGATGTGTGTGTGTTCTGAACTTTTGTTTTGTTCATTTTTGGGTAATTGTAATGCATGTGAAAATGAAATAGAAAGCATTTTGGAACATTCTAAATAGCCTTTGGATGCACCTACATGTGCATACCTACAGTAAGGTGGGGAGGGGGGGGAGTTTGTTTCTATTATTTGCTTTATGAAATCTTGTAAAATTGGATGCAAGTGGATAGTGAGTTATTGTGTCCCATAATTAAGTCACTTTTTTTAAAAAAAATACATTACAATACAATAATCAAACAAGTTTTTTTTATTATTTTTTTTTATTTTGAGTATTCATAATTTCAGAAGTAAAAAACAATCTGCTGATAAATAAGATTGTATTGTTTGTGATTATGACAGTTGATGAGGGGTTACTTCTATTTTTAAAGATTTCAATTTGAATAAAATAATCATCATTTATCAAATCTTATGGTGAGCAATGCGATTAATCAACATTATAATTTTTATACATTATAAACCATTTTTAAAACCATAGTTATATACAAGAGGTTTGGACATGTGCTTAAAGTGCAATTGTAGGTGTGATATCTAGATTAAAACTCCATTTTCAAATCCAAAACATTACTGTGTACATAAAAACATTGTAGAGCATCAAAGTATTCCAGAATATTTTTTTATCAATGCAAAAAAAACTTATTATTTCGAACCAAACATACAAAAATGTCTTGTTGTTGAAAAGTTCCTTGGCTGTCATTTTGAGAACTCGTCAACATATCTAGTATTGCATGCATTTTTTGGAAAGAGGAAAAGAAAAAAAACTATAAAATTACACTACTTGAAAGGATGACTTCTTTGAATAACAGATACATGTACAATTTGGATTAGGGATTCTGCCAAACAGTACAAGATATAAAGGATGTAAATTCAGGCTCAAGTTTATCATATCTGCAATGTTTTGCTAATGGAGGTCCATGTGAACCAACAATTTTGAAAGTTTCAATGCAAAGTATATTACACACTAATGAAGCAAAGGAAATAGCTTCATGACTAAGGGAGAACAGAAGACAGCCGTTCATCCATCCGTCCGTCAGTCAATATGATTTTTCATTCACCCGTTCATTCAGGCAGGCCATTTGCTGAGAAGAGCCAAAAGGGTTGATGATATAATTGGGCATGAATGAACACTACTTTGTATTGTACACTGTCCCACAATCCCATTTTGTATTGTACACTGTCAGCAATGCATGCGGCAATGGAGAGTCAGTCATGTGTTGGTTTTGTTCAGTTCGGCCTGGCTCAGCCTAATATTGTTGCATGCGGATGAATGAGGAAGAATCACAGTGGATGATGATGATGATGATGATGATGCAATATAATTATCATCCTCATCATCCAACTATCGCATAGTCCTATTTCCACCACCCCCCTCAGAGCCGTTTGTGTGGATGATGTACATGTGTAGATATATTTTATGTAATAATAATAAATAAGTGATTCAGTGACAGAAAGACGATGAGAAATGAAGAGTGTGGGTGGGATTAAAGACCCCCCCCCCTCTCCCCCACCAGACAGAAGAAGAATCAATATTCACATAGCCAATGAAGTTGGAGTTTTCCATCACAGGCTTGCTTGCCTGCCTGCATGCATGTCGACCACATCCTCTACTCAAGGCCATGTCAGCAAATGTGGGGAACAAGCCAAGGGAGAGCACAGAATGTGTTTTTAGCAAAATCCCCCTTTTTGCTATAAAATCAAAATCAAAATAAAACCCCTGCCTCGGTTGCTGCTCCCCCCCTCACCAATTGGCATCCATCCATCCCCACTTTTTTCCACAAGCAAGAGGGAGAGAGAGAGTGTGTGTCTTGGATTTTTGGGAATAATTGGAGGGTAAGAGTGTGTTTGTAGACTGACTGAATGACTGATTGTTTGACGGACACATACATATATTTTTATGGTTATTTTCTGTGCATATTGAACTGTGACATGGATAGGCCTGAAGTGGGTGGGTAAATCAAGTCCTTTTTTTTCATTGGTCACAAGGGTTCGTGCACTTTGAGTAAAGTTTCATTGGAGTTTTAATTTGGGATTGCATGTATTTTATTTGGATTTTGAATAAATATTATTGTTATTATTTTGTTGAGAATGTATTTTTAAAGTCAAAGGGAAGTTTACTTAGAAATGTTTACAATGTCAGAAGTGTCTCTTCTGTAGACTTCAACAAATTAAAATTTCAAAAAGAAATACTAGATGATTGCATTGTATACATATAGATGCTAATAAGTGATTAGGGCGAGATTTTTTGGGCATTTCAATAAATATTACAAAAAATCATTCCATAAGAATCTAGTTCTATGATAGGATTTGTTATTTTCAGTTGAACTTGACAAACTCATGAATCTTAAGCCAAGATATATGTTTTGCTTGAAGCCATTGTTATAATCTTGGGCCAAGATATATGTTTTGGTTATAGCTATTCTTACAATTGTAATAGGTTATAATTTTCTTTATCACATTATATTTTCTTCTTGATGATCAACACCAAATGGTGCAAAAGTGTGGCTTAATTTGAAGCAAAATATAAGAAGTTAGCAATGATATTAGATGGGCAATGATGCCAAATAGATAGACTATGGTCTAAATGTTGTATTACAATATTGTTCTACTTTGCACCATGAAGCTCTATATGAAAATGGTGACAAATGTGTATAACCTTCTATGAGATTAAACTACTATAGCAAGCAATATAAAGACACCATTAAAATTTATGTAATAAAATAATATAACATTATATGCAATCAAATACATATAATATTTTATTTAATGAACATGAAAAAATATGTATATATATATATATATATATATACATATATTTCAATATATATTTCATGAAATTAATCATTATTTGTCCCTTTTTTTAATATTTATACTTCTTTGCATTGTAATCACAATTGTAAAACAATTTACAAAAATATTTTTGTTTTTATAATTTGTAAAGTGTTGTAGTATTTGTGGTTTTTTCTCTCTTCTTTTTGTAAACTTGTGAATTGTATTTAAAAAATATTTTAAGAAGAAAAAACTCCAAAAAAAATTAAAAACCATAATTTCAAAAATCCTTATTAAAGAGAATAAATATAATAGCACTTATCACATATTGTATAGTAGTCCTTGCTAAGAGCATGGCCACTAGTATTGTTAATAGTTAGCTATGCTGCCTCGACCTCAAAACAAGTTCCACTGCAGCTTGGTCATTGACTCTATCAAAATGGACCATTTCATTGGTAACATGCCATGAAAACAACTCTCTTATGTCAAGGTTGGGGCTTAAGATGGGGCTTAAGCGGGCCAATGTGAGGTATGTAAGTGGTTCCAAGCTTGGCCTCTATCAACCACAAGGTGGAGTTTGAAAGGTTTGGCTTCTATCAACTATAAGAGGAAGGATGCTTCTTAGAAAGAAAGGGAGGGGTGGGGCTCAAATTGGGTTCCTTAGAGAGCTAGTGTAGAGCGAGCATATGGCACTGGTCTTGGCTTATGCCACCTACCCCATCCAAAGGATAGAGACTATAACTAGGTTGCCATGGCTTATGTGTCATGCAATTGCGGCATCTATCCATCAGCCATCTTTGTTGGTGCCAATAAGTGGCAATACTCTAACAAAGTATAGTTCAAGATAAATAGTCCATACCATTACATTAATCATTATAAAATCATTTGTAGTAGCTCTTGCTTTAGAATTTTTTTGGATTATTGCTTAAGAATTCATCCCTTGCACAAAATATAGATGCTATTGCAACCTTCACAAAAAACATATTCCTATATATATATATATATATATATATATATATTTTTAAAAGATACTTTTATTAATAATGATATATTGATAGATGTGATTTTTATTTTTGTGAACAAATAACAGACTGTGTATTGTTAGTGTGGTAAATCAGAATGAAGAAAGGAGATTAGATAGCGCTATGATCAAATGAAGAGATCATATAACCATTAATTTGTAAAATTATCGATTCAATTTTTTATATCATAAGAGGGATTTGATCTTAATAGGTAATAAAATTTTAAATTTTTAAAAATTTTAATTCTTTTACTTTTTATTTTAAAGAAGAGATATATATATATATATATATATAATGTATGAATGGTAAAAATTATGATGAAGTGGAATCGTTACAAAACATGTTTTTGTTGAGCTTGCAAAATTTTAAAATTTTATAAACCATTTTTATAAAATTATTTATATTTTTTGAGTAAAATAAATAAATAAATAAAAATAAATAATATATATTTAGTAGCATAAAAAATAAGATATGATTTAATAATACCATTTTAAAAGATTTTTTTATTCTTAGATAATTTGTATGATGAATTATTAAATTTTAAATATTGTAAAAAATATTATATATATATATATATATTTGTAATAAAAATATTTTATTATTTTTTATTTTATTTATTGATGCAATATTACAAAAAATATATTTTTATTTATTTTAGATTAAATATATTACTTTTTTTATAATATATTTGGTTTTTTAAATCATCATTTCTATTCTATCAAAAAGTTTTTTATACTTTTCTTAAGTAAAAAAAAAATAGTCAAATATTATAAACTTTTTTGTTACATTAAAACACTTGGTAGGTTTTGACAAAATCTAAAAGTTCCTAGTAACATGCATAAGTGTGAATTATTTTAAAATGTTATAAAAAACGTATATTTGAGGGATTGAAAGATGTTAAATATAATTTTCAAAATGATATCTAAATAAAGTATGTTGCTGTTATTTTATGCTTTTTACTATTGTTATCAAAATATTTGTTCTTACCATCACAAACTCCCATCTATCACATGCCACTTTTGTCTACAATATTTCAAGTTAATCAAATTTTCTTTTTTTGATACCTTTTAAGTCATTTGATTGAATAATTTTTTTTATTAGAATAAAGAAATTAAAAATACATCTAATAGGTGGCAATTGTCAAGGATATGAATCTTGAAGAAAGAAAACCTTAATTCACTCTTGAGTCACTTAAAAAGACTAGAAAATCACTCGAAGATGGTATAATACTAAACTAGAATGGCTTTTGCCAAAGACAAGAAGACTAGAAAGTCTTGAAACAAGACTAAGGACTAAAAATGCGTTGATAAGAGTGAAGAAGGCTTCACTCTTGCCTCTATATATACTCTTAACTAGGAGCTATGTGGCGGTGTCCTATAAGACCTCCAAAACATGTTGATTTAGTAAAACACATATTTTAACTTGCAAAACAAGTTTTTTATATGTGTGCCACATAATTAGCTTGTTCCACAAGTTATCAGCACATGGTTAACTTGTTGACCAAATTTTTTACCTACCAATCAACTACAAATACATGTAAAGTTAAAGTAGCATTTATGAAGCTTCTAGGAAGCTATTCTAGAAAATATTATGAAATAAATCTACTTTTACCTACTTATATTTAATCATATAGATAAACATTAGAGTAAATATGTATGTCTTTGATAGCAAGTTGTGGTGGTAGTAGCAAAAAAAGTGGTGGCACTACCAATGACTATAAACAAAAGATTTTGTGAATTTTTCACAATGTCCAAATGTCTACTTTTTTATATATTTGTATCTATTGTTGTGCTTGTATGAAATAGTTAATGTTCTTAGAAGCAACTTAATATTTATTTTTATCACTTGTGACTTGGTATCAAAAAATTCATATAATATTTATGGTTTAGAATGTGTATATATATATATACATACATACATACATATACATACATACATACACATATACACACACACACATATATATATATATATATATATATATATTATTTGTAATTACTTTTGCATTTGTCCTCCTAAATGTAAATTCTCCAAAATAAATTATATGTATATGTATGTATATAATCACTTCTCGGCCGTGCTTCTCTGCAGTGTTTTGCAGGCGCTTCTCTCGCCACACTTCACCATTTCAGCTTGTCTGCCACGCTTCTCCACACCTCTCTACGCTTCTATGCTCGATCTTCTCTACCATGTTTCATCTCACCACTTCAAGCAAGTTTTGAGGCAGGTGCAAGCTTGACCCGTGTGAAGAAATCAGTCTAAACGTTCTACAAATAACACGTTATCTTTCAAATGGACGTTCATGTTGGTGTTGCTGTCTCGACGGCAGAAGAAGCATGGGCAGTGCTCAACGCGTATTCTCAGAAGGTATCTGCACCATACCATTTCAAAAACAACAAGCCTTCCAACATCGTGGCAATCTGCCTGTGGATCACTTGAATGTTCCTCTCTTGGTAATTATTTTCGAATCCTTCCTTTATGTGTAATTATTTTTGCATTTGTTCCCCTGTATGTAAATTCCACATTTGTTTCTCCTTACGTATATTTTGTTTAAAATATAATGTATTGAATATTAATCAAGATAAAATGATGTCTTGCAAGTTTTTATCTTATTATCTGCAAAAATTTGATATGTACCTGTGGGGATTTGTTTGATGGAACCAACATTTGTTTACTTTTATTGCATTTTAGACTTATGTCAAATTATTAACATGCATCTAATATGGTCTGTGAAATATATTTTGATATATACTAGAAAGTATTGTTATAAAATAGATATATTTTAAATTCTACCCATATAATAATTTAATTATTTAAATTAAAAATTGAACAATAGATAAAAATAAGTAAAAATATTATTGCAAGAAAGTAATTACTTGGCACGAAAAAATTTTAAAATTTTGTTTTTAGTATCTTTATTTGAAGATAAAAAGTAATTCATGTTGAATGTTTGTTTGTTTTTGTTTTTGTTTTTTTTAACAACTAGCAATTTACAAAGAAGATGTTGATAATTTTAAATTTATTCTTTTAATTTTTTAACAAACACTAATGGTCTAATTAATACATTTATAATGTCCTAAATATCAAATGTAAAAGATTAATCTGATAAAAAATTAAAAATATAGATCAATGATTTTTTCTAGTGATTGTTAATTTTTAAAATAATTTTAGAATCAACTCAATTATTAATATCTAGAAAATAATTATATCAATATTAGACTTTTTAGGAGGCCAAACATTATATAATTATTCATTCTATAAATAAAATATAGATTAAAATATGATAATTTTATGTTTTTGTTATTTACTTTAATATTTCTAATAATACTAGAGTTACTAATATCTTTAGTAACATATATATATATATATATATATATATATATATATATATTTTAAAACTCGTAAAAACCAATCATCTATAAATCTATATACTGTTCATTTTTTATTATTTTTTTTTCTAATTATTAATTACTCATTAGAACATAGAAACAAAAAAAAAAAATGTTACACATCATTTTGAAGTTATTATTTTATCTAACAAACAATCATTATTAGGTGATTATGGTTCAGTTATAGAGGTTTTTTTATTTAATTTTTATAATTATTAGAAATATTACTATTTTACATTATTTAAAGATTACTTTTAATTAATAAATTATATGTAAAAATAAGAATATAATAAATTTATCTAAATTACATAATAAATTATAAAATAAAAATAAATAGAAGTAAAAATATATTAATGTAAAAAATTAAATTTATCAATAAAACTCTAAGTGATTAATTATTTACAAATGAAACATTAATAACATAAATACTAAACATATAATGATTTATAATTTTAAATAAATATTTAATAAATTTAAAAATTAGAAAATATTAATTATTAGAAGAAATGGATTAGTACCAGCATTTTATTGAATTACAAATTTTAAGGATACAAAGATTGATAACTAGTCAAATAGAAGCATAGTAAGTTTACAAGGCAGAAGTGTTTTTGTCAAATTTAAAAGTAGTATGTATATGGTGGAAAATACTTTAAGTTTAGGTAAAATATAAAAAATAAATAATTAAAATAAAAATGTAATGAATCAAATTATAAACAATATATATATATATATATATATATATATATTATAAAATAAATAAATAAATCAAACTTTTTATTAATGCTATAGATGTCTATGACTTAGAAAAATAGAAATAAATAGAAACAAAGTAATTAGATAATATCTTTCAGAAGGAGCATGAACAAACCTTTATTTATTTATTTATTTATTGCAAATTGGATCTATACATGTCTTTAGTTGCATCATGTGACTAAAAAATAATTAATCTTAATTTTTTTTAATAACTCGAAAGACATTATGGAGGCCTTTATACAACTTTGATACTTACACCCAATTCTTACAATTCTTAAGAAACTTCAACATGGCTCTTATTTTAGTTTAATTATATAGAAATAAAATTGACAACATTTATAGTTTTTTTAGATATGTGTTTTTCATTCCAAAATTAATTCAAGGTGTTCAAGTGTAATGTATTTGGTGACATCCATTTGTGTATCTTTTCCTTAAAATATACCACTTTTAATCTTTTTTTATTTCTTTAGACTAATTTTATTTTCACAAGATTCATGTTATTATTTTAGATATTTAAAAATAACTGAATAGATAAAAACTCACATTTATGAATTTTTACAGTAATTTTCAAAATGGAAAGTAAAATTTAAAGAATCATTTTATTTTTGCGAAATAATAATAATGACAATAATTAAATGCTCTAAGTAAATTTAAGAAGTCTTGAGAAATTTAAGCCCCTCAAACTCTCTCTCTGACTCTTTTTGTATTTTGAAGAGAAACATGTCACTTCTGTTTGCTCCAACTACAGTATAGATAATGCCACTATTAGTGAAGCATTCTCTTCTAATATCATGTTTAATTATATTGGCTTCAGTTTACATCTTTCTTTCTTCCTGGTGTTTTTGGAGCCTCCCTCCTCGATTCGTCCTCTTGCTAACAAAAATAATAGAAATCATAATGTGCAGTAATGTTTGAATAAGTCCCCACATCTGAAGTTGGGGTGCAGCTGTAGCTTGTCCAGAAGCTAAACTTCTTAAAGTGTCTATACAACTTCATTTTGGCACACAACAGCAGTTTCGTCTTCACTGCCATATTCGATTGGAACCAGAAAACTGCATCTGTGAGATCGGTGAGTTTCCAAAGTCTTCCGGTAATTTTATATGGTTTAAAATAAATGGTGAGTTGCAAGCCGATCAAACAAGTGAAACATGGTTTGCACGGGGGCTAAACAGCATGGAAGAACAAGGTTGGGAAGGCATCTGTAGTTCATCAAAAAGACAGACCAGCTGCCCTTGAAGAATGTCACCAGGTTTTGTGCTCAACGAAATTGCAGGGCTGGGTGTCACTTCTCCTGGCATCTTTGAGATCATTTATTTATTTTATATATTTTATACTTTATATTATCATAAATACCATGTTTTTTGATAGATCTGCATGAAGGACGCCTCACGACTGTGCTTCTAGTTGATGTTCTACCCTCAAAACGAGCCACGTTCGATTGCAGTGAATTGATAGTTCGTGTTTGATCTCGTAGCTAGCACAAGACATGGTTTCGACCCAGATCAATTTTCCAGTGCCATAGGTTGATTTCCTGAGTCCGGAACGCAGCAAGTAAATTGCGATGGCGAGGGGAGATGTTAGATAACGATTATTCGGGCTACGTTCCAAATGACGAACTGGGTCTTGTTCTCGGGGTATGTGATTGAATTCCTTATCATTACTTTCTCTACAATCTTTGGGTGTCGACAACCATCTGCATAAATTCTTGCTGATTCTTCTGTAGCACCTAAAATTTGCAACTGGTGTACTAGTGTTTGCACCCACGATGAGATGCATACCCATCCACATTTATGATGATTTGTTGTTCATTGCTTTGGTGTGAATACTGATTTTGTCGAATTTGCTGAGCAGGAACTCCCAGAAGGCTACCTTCAAGTTGATATGTGTAAGTGAACACGAAAGAGATGCCAGAGTATATTGATGCCAACAGTGGTGACAAGATCAGCTATTTTGTTTACAATATGCTATCATGAAGAGCACAATTCGGAGGTACCAGGCTGTCCTGAAGATTAAGACAAGCATATCCACAGTGCAGGCTGTCATACCTCCTGTATCAGGCAACATTCATGTCTTAACGGATAGCCAAGTGCCTGAAGTGTCCCTTTTCTGGAAATTTGCGCGTCGTATTCAATTGAAGTTTCCACCAGCGAAAGTGCACTGCATTCCACTTTTATAAGTGTGGTACTCCAAGGTCCAATCAACTACTATCGAATCCGACTTCAGGGTATAACACTGGCTTTACGCTGGGGTGAAATGCTAAAATCACATCTGAAGAGTAGTGCATGCTGCACACCTATGATCTTTATATTTTCTCATCGCAGTCTCTAAGAGGTTCCCAAGTGAGACATGACATGCTGAGCGGACACATTTACTCGTGGATAGACTGATCATGTAATTTGCGAAAAAATAATTCCATCCATATCACCGTTATTAGACACAACAGCAGATATTACACAACCAAGGAAAACATATTCACAAGTTTCTGCTTTATTTTTGATGAAGGTAGATGAAAAAGAAAACTTTGTACAATGCGGTTTAAAATACTATATTGACAAAGTTACTTCCTTTCATCGATCCTCACTCGAACAAGATACTCACAATGAATTCCTGCAAACGATACACAATGAGTTGTGTCTGTCAAGCCATGTTCCCATAATCACATGTCTGGGATAGAGTGAAAATTGCCCTGATATTAAAAAGAATGTGTTCGCTCATCACTAGATCCGTCATATACCTTCTAGGCCGATTCTAGAAATGTAACTGCAATCTCAGTGCTACCTAAGACTGGACGCAAGACGATCTTAGAGCATGATTTTTAGAGGGGAGAGACAACCACCCTTTTCTCTCCAGACCAATTTATTTATTTCAAATGGGTGCCTACTAGTAGAGAATAAGTTAAATTCAACTGTAAATGAATGAAGAAGACTTTCTTCTCCGAGCACTGATCGATGGTCACGCCACCGCCGGCGACAGGTTACAATTATTTCTCAAGCTTGATCTTGGTAGCTCCGAACTTGATATGCTGGTTAGAACCTACTTGCACAAGAGTAACAACCACTTGCGAAAAGCCGGACTTCCCTAATTGGGCTAGCTTCGTCGTAAGGCCCAGTCTCCACGACCTGCTGTATCCCAGCTTCTTCTTGTGGTTGGATGCGGGGATGTGGGCAAAGGTACCGAAGAACTCCATGCAGTCGATGCTGGAGCCGCTAGCACCTGGGTAGAACAGGAACGCGTTAATCTTAGCCTTCTTGGTCCAGTCGATCTCGATGTTATTAATCTCAAGGATTTCTTGTCTGTTGCCAGTCGGGGCAAGTCTACGCACACGGAACGTTAACGGGGTGGTAAAGAGGATGTTTCCAGATTTCTTTAGAAGCGGGCTAGACTTAATTAATGCAGGTACGTCGCTGTTTGCAAGAGCCGAGCATTGCGTTGCCTCTACACTCTGTCCGCTCATGTCCATTCCATCGACGCTCGCAGTAGACATACCACCGGCTTTTGGATTCATCCAGGGGTTCGGAACCTTTTGGTAACCATATCTGCAAAAGAGAGAGTTATGGAAATTGTCAACATTGAGAAATCGAGAGGAGAATTACCGAATTCTCGGCACGACATAAGTACTGCACTTCTCACCTCAAATTTCCCGCATTCAAGACTTGGCCGACGGAGACAGAAACCAGCCTCTTGTTCTCGTCGTAGAAAACAAACTGCGACTTCAAATAATCAGGATCACTGATATCTTTGTGCCTACCACCCATGCCTTTCCAGACTTCCCACAATCGGTCGATGTTGGCATGATGAGCATAAAACAGCGGATCTAACGCTGCTACATTCAAGTTTCCCATGTCGTCATAGGGATTTCGAGAGTACGGATTCCCTGTGAAGATATGAACAGTGCCATGAGGAGCTCCCTCCAACGTCCCACCCCCCATCCCTCCCGACCATCCGAACCTGTATGTCGATCCAAAGAAGAGACTCGGCGTCGTTGGGCCAGACACCATTTGATTGTACATGAGCCGGTTATTCTCCGTCCGCAGGTAATCGTCCGGCATTCCGGAACACCCTCCCCCTGAATTCAAATCTATGAGGTGTGGCGGGAGAGCGCAACGATTCCGATTCGGATCGTACAAAGGATTAGATTTGTTACTCCATCGTCTCTCGCTGTAATACCTGGGCATGACATTTCCTTGAGTAGCACCTTGTGACTGGTTGTCCCAATTCCAGAAGGGCAGGGCGAACGTCGGGTCACCGATCAGACTCGCAAGGATCCGCTCGTGGAAGTAGAGAAACATGCGATGCCAGGGAAAGAAGAACCATCCATCATGAATCTCTAGCGAATAGTCACTGCGGGGATAGTAGAAAGCTGCGCCGCAGTACGCGCAGTGCATTCTAGCTTGGGCATACAAAGACCGCGGGTCAGAATTCGGAAGTGCTTTCATTAACTGGTACGCTCTCTGGTACTTAGCAATGTACTTAGCGTCCGCAAACTGAGCTGCGATCCGGGTCCTCCACGGCAGACCTGTCTGGAACTGAAACGGCACTGGGGGCTTCTGGCTCACAGGTGGACAGCACCTATCTGCGCTCTGGCATAGCCTAAACTGCGGAGGGGGAAACGGTGCTCCATCTACGCGGAGATTCAATGCTAGCAACACGGCTAGCACTACTAGCAATACGCACGTAAACTTCATACTGAAGCGCCTCCTGTTTGTGCAACAAAGCAACGCAGGTGTTATCGTTTCGACCCCTGTGCATGGATTCCTGCAATGCGCCTAACCTCCAGCCCAGACAGCTCCTGCAACTGCAACCCACCCAGCTCCGGCAGACGAAACGGACGCACAAACCCGCAGAGCTGCAGGCATACCCACATGAACAGCACAATCCAGTGTATTCAAGTTCAACACAACCCACCGCAGATCCTCCTCCTTTAGTGAGGGCAAGAGACAGCAAATGACCCCCGCATCCACCGATGCTTGCCTCTGCGGAGAACTCTGGGACCAAGTGAGACTAAGAAACCATCTAATGCACCAATGCAACAGCAGTGGTATGGGAAGGAAGTCCTGTGCGAGGGACTTCGGTCCGAAGAGGGAGGAGGGTCCGGATCGGCGTTTTCATATTTTCTAGAAACAGCCAAGCAACTTAACCTCCGAATTCGGCAACAATTTCGGGGCCCAGAACGCCTGCTCCGAAACTGGCGTGCGCAAAACCCACTTAAATGCATGGCAATGAGTGTAAAAGGCCCGTGGACTGGTTCGAAATATCGAGGCTCCCCGCGAACGGCGCCCGGGCGTCGCGCACCTGCAAGCCTGCCGAGCTGAGGTGAGGAGGGATGATGAATCCACACATGGCTTGCTATTGCGCAGCACCTGATATTCTGATTCCGCAACTGGGCGGGGAGGGAGTGAGTCAGCGTTGTTTCTTCCTCGCTTCTATTTTCTCCGTCGCACATGCCGCGCTTTGCTTGCTCTTGCAGTGGTGGATTCCTTGCGTCACGTGCAGGTTTAAAAAACACCATGAAACCTCGGGCACTATCAACCTCTGGTCTCCTAGTGATGTTTCAACTCAACAATTAGGATGCTATTGTCGTTTCTTTTTCACTTAAAATGGAGTTTGAAATTTTGCAAATCTTTCTTTATTTGTTTGTTTGTTTGTGTTTTTGGAGGTGCATCAATTTTGCTTGAATCTATGGAAAACTGATCAAAGCACACGTGTCACAAATGTATTCTCTTCTTATTTCCAATGTTTTTTTTCTTTTTTCATTCCGTAATTTTGTGTGATTGTAATATTTCACACTTGAATCTCACATCACTTTTTGATAAGTAATACGGTCATTTAATGAACAAACACATTAAATCAATGGCTTTGTGGACTTCATGTTCTCAATCATCACACAAATTTTGCAAATTGTTGGGAATCGTATTATTATTGTCTCAAAATTGATCACTTTTTTTTGTCGAACTTGTGATATTTTATAGTTCTGTCAGAAAACAATACTTGGGTTTGACGACAACTCAGGCTTCACTTCCATGCAAGGACTTGATTGGACCCTTTTAATGGGACTTGATTGGACGACTTGACAGATCATTTTGATGAGATCTGAATTTCACGAAACCATCCACCTCTGAAAAATGCCATGAGATTCCAACTCATTCACGAATGAATGCATCTTGTAGAAATATGTGATTTCCTAAAAAAACAAAAAAAACAAAAAAAAGGTGTATATATATGGAAGAGAGAAATAGGGGATTGCTAATGCCACCAAAGAATTTGCGATTGTCACCACAATGTCCATCTACCTCATGTCATCTTTTGTTCAATACTTTTCAAACCAATCAAATTTTCTTTTTTTCAATATCTTTCAAACCATGTAATTGAACAAAAAAATTGATTGAAAAAAATAGAATTAAATAAATAAATAAATAAATATATATATATATATCGACATTAAAACTAAAAATAATATGTTGAATGGGTGGCAATAGCAAAAATTGTGGTGCTATAAGCAATAAACATACATATATATATATATAATCAAAGTAATCATATGAAGCTCACTACAACACCATAAGCTGACTAAATGTGAACAAACAACATAGACCCTAAAGAGAAGAAAACCCAAACATAGAAACATGAGATGACGTCATCAATCCCAACTAAGAAATCACAAATTCCTATAGCATTCATGAAACAATTTTAAAATAAATAATTATATTGAATCAGATTTTTTATGAAAGTTTAGTATGTCATACGAAAAGCGCAACAACAACAACAAAATTTGTAGTCCACGTCGGACGAGGGTGCAGAACTAAAGACAGAATAGGAACAAAAAATAGGGTTTCGGGGGGAAGAAGACGAAGACGAGGAAGCAAAGCTGCGTGGCTATGGCGGGGGACGAGGAAGGGAGGGAGCTTCGAAGACTCATCGAAGCTGCCGAAGGAGGAGCAGAGCTGCAGCTGCGACACTTTCTGGCCAGGACTGGAGATCTGTTTCAGGATTTCGGACTACAATTCATTAGCTTTGGATAGCGGACCAAAACCAGGCGAACCCTAAACCTCGAAATGGGGCGAGTGCAGGCCCTGCTGCAAGAGGAACACGCGAGCTCCCGACTCCCCCCGCTGCCCCCATTTTCATCGCGGGCGATGCCAAATCTAGACACAGGGAGCCTCGCTGAATTTAGTGCAATTGTATCCAGGGCGGATGGTTCTGGTCCAGTCGTCAAAAATAGGGCTTCCACTCGCTGCCAATTGTGAAGGCTGTGAGAGAACTAAGTCGCTGCCGGTGAGATTATGGATTGTCGACGATTTGACCATGTGAGTTGAGGTACTAGAGGGGGATGCGCTGGTATTTGTGGGGATTCGAGGTCGGCAAAATCTGGATATATATATATACATATATATATATAATTGATGTTCAATAAAATATGCATGTTTTTGTGTGATTTCCTTAGAGGGTCACATGTATTTACTAATTTGCATTGTGTCTGCTTTAAGCAATTCTAGGTTCATTTGCAATTGAATAGCAAAATGTCTGGTTGAATGTTTCTACGTTGGTAATAGATCACCAAAAACATATGTTAAGTTTTGTAGGTTCATTTGCAATTTAAGTTTTTTGGTTGTTAAGAGAGTTGTTGATTCCAAAAAATTTGACTAATATTCAAAACCAAGGTTAGAATTAATACTAAAATTAATCATATGGAAAACCACAAATATGTATTCATAAATGAATTTGATTATTCAATATATAGAACTATAGTAGAAATAGCATAAATCATGACATCTTTCATAATCATACTATAGATTGTAGAAAGTGACTTTATAAGTATGTTACTTGATCTTTCAAAGTTATTGGCAAGCACATGATAGGACCATGATAGGACCTTATCATACAAGATATGACATACATAATGATTGAAAAAGAAACAAGACATAGTCTATTATTCAATCAAATTACACAACTTCCAACTCAACACTATTTAACTTGTGGTACTACTACTCAGAATCCACTAAATATTGTGTTAATTTTTTACTACCTCATTGTACTTTTTTCAATCCTTAAACATTGTTTTATCTTATTGGGTCTTTATTAATTTTGGCAACCTCATAATAGCATCTTATCTCTTTGCTTATTCATCTTCTAATATTGTGCTATTGAGATACTTCAACAAGTATTATCTATAGACAAGTAAATGCTCTTTGGATGAGTAACACTATCACATGTGGGTGTGGTTAATTTGGACAGATAACAAAGTGGCTTAGAACTTAGAAACTTCTATCAAAATTAATAATATGTGGCTATAACTTTAATGCACCATTATCTTGGTAGCTAGTTAGATGGTCAATTAATTTTGTATAATAACAATGGTTGTAATGAAGCCACCTATTAATTGTTTTGATTTTGATAGAATGTTAGATTTGAAATAGTCTTAGCTGTTATGAATATATATCTATTGTAATTGTTATCTAGATAATATGAATAGATAGAAGTAAGTAAAAATAGATTAATTTCATAATATCTTCTATAAAAGCTTCTTAGAAGCTTTGTAGATGTTGTTTTGACTTTATATATATTTGTAGTTGATTAATAGATTAAAAACTTGCTCAATAAGCTAACCACGTGCCACATGTGTTGATAGCTTGCAGAATAAGCTAACTATGTGGCATCCATATAGAAAACTTGCTTTGAAAATTAAGATATATATATATATATATATATATATATATATATATATCATGCAAAGTCAACATGTTTTTGGAGGTCCTATAGAATATCATACTATCTAGATCTTATATAGATAGTATATAGAGAGGCAAGAGTGAAGCATTCTTTGCTCTTGTTAATTCTTTTTTTTGCTTCTAGTATAGTTTTAAGAGTATCTAGTTTCTTTGTTTTTTGGCAATAGCCATTCCAATTTCTTTTTTAATATATATATTTTTCTATTTCTATTTTGTCAGATTTTTTTGAGAGAATCTCACTTATTTATTTGCTTTCATCGAGTTCTTATCCTTGACAAATTGACAAGAGTATACTTACAAAATCAGATCTTTGTTTTTTCTTCATTAAGAATAGATTATCTCTTCCTATTGATAAGACTTAAGCATATTAGGAGTTATGAATTATTCTCTTCTAAATTGACATTTTCTTTAGTATTTTTTTCTTTGTTTTCAAATCTTTTCTTTTATTTGTCTTAAGTAGTATTAGACATCTTCTCTTCTTTAAGTGTTATCACGGTAGAGTTTCTTATAATAAAGATTGCAATGGCACAAATATAAGAACAATTGAGAGAGTTAATACTTGTAATGTATCAATTCAATTTATTGCCACAAGAGCAACAAGAATGGGAGGGAGTGAAAATATAGAGATGATTGGAGTTGCTTCAACATTTGTACTAAATCATATCCTTTTCCTTATAGTGGAACAGTGTTCTAGTGTTACAAAATCAAAGGTTGCATTATTTAAGAAGCTTGATGGCTCAAGATCTAAATTTTGAGGATTTATCAATTAAGTACAACTTGTGATTGAACTTCAACTCCAAAGCTATCCAACTCTAAGATTGCAAGTTAGATTTATTGGTACATTTCTTTGAGGTTCAATATTATTATAATTTTCATCTTTTCTTGAATGATAAGATCTAATATTGGATAATTTGGAGGCTTTTTTGGCAAAGTTTCAATCCACATATGGTAAACATGATGTAATTTATATTGTAACCAATAAGATCCATACTTTAGGACAATGAATTGATTGATAATATCATATGCTTCACAATTTAAACAACTTGCATATGATAACAAGTGGGATGATGTTATACTTGTTAGCCAATTTTTATACGAATTATAATATGATATAAAAAAATTGATGCTCAACTTATTTGATCTTCAAACATTGAGTCAAAAAATTGACTTTGTTGTAAAATGTGACAATTGACTTTTTGAATTTTGATCCGAGAGTTGCACAAATGCACCTCAACATTACTATAATTCAATGACAAGGTTAATGTCTTCTCAATACATACATTTGAAAGTAGAGAATATGCAAATTGATGGAGTATGTTTCAAACCTCTTTCAGAGCAAGAAAAAATTCATTGTTGTTAGGAAGGATTATACTTGTATTGTAGAGAATCTAAGCACACTATTCAACATTATCCAAAAAAGTGACACAATTATAAAGTGAGTAATAAAATTGTCAAAGAAGATAGTATGTCAAAAAATGAATTTGTCTAGCTATTATAGGGACCGTGTGGCTGAAACCTTGTACAACACTTAATAAATTTCCTATTCTTTCCTCAAAATCTTCTCTTTGTTTTACAATAAATATTATTTTAGGACCTAAATATTACAAAGCTTTTGTTTTATTAGATTTAGGAGCTTCAACATGTTTCTTAGATGAAGAATTTGTTAAAAGATATAGCATATCTTTAATAAAGAAAACTAAACTTATTCACATAGAAGTCATAGATGTTCGTCTATTATCTTCAAAAAATGTTACTCATAAAATCTTTCCTATAGAAGTAACAACTAATGGTCATAATAGCTTTATAATATTTAATATCATTAGATCTTTTTTTAATCTAATCATTTTAGATTTATCATGGCTAAAAAAATATAATCCCAAAATAGATTGGATTTCTTGTAGTCTTGACTTTTTTGAAAGTATAACTAAGAATATATTTGATTAAGTAAAAATTCATAAGTTTAGTATAATCAAACTTGTATTTATAGATGCAAGAGTTTTTTTGCATGCTTCAAAAGAAGAATTATCTTATGTCATTTATGCTATATATGTTTCTAATACCAAAAAGACTTTAAGTGGCATTCCAAGCCAATATTAAGATTTTTAAGATATATTTGAAAAAAAAAATTTAGATACTCTATTAGAACATCATACCTAAGATTGCTTAATTGACTTTTCAAAAAGAGCTTAACTACCATTTGGACCAATTTACAGTTTATCATAAAATGAATTGGCTGAATTCAATGAATATATTAAAAAAAATTTGGCCAAGAATTTCATACACCATTCCAAATTTCTAGCAAGAATCTTAATTTTATTTATAAAGAAAAATGGTAGATCACTGCGAATATGTGTCAATTATTGAGGACTAAATAAAATCACCATCAAAAATAGATACCTACTACTTTTGATATTTAAACTTTTTGATCAATTGAATCAAGCTAAGATCTATACAAAAATAGATCTATAAAGAGCATACAATTTGATACGTATCAAAGAAAAAAATGAATGGAAGACTATGTTTTGAACAAGATATGGATATTTTGAATAGAATATTATACCTTTTGGACTTACAAATGCACTAGTAACTTTCTAATATTTAATAAATGATATTTTTTGAGAATTTTTAGATTATTTTATTATGAGTTATCTAGATGATATCTTAATCTATTCTAAGAATATAAAAAAATATGAACTTTATATTTTTCTTGTATTACAAAAATTAATAGATATAGGACTCTATGCCAAGATAAAAAAGTGTATATTCTATACCACTCAAGTTTACTTCTTAAGATATATTATTTCAAATATTGACTTATAATAGATCTTAAAAAATTTCAAACTATTATGAATTGGAAGATCTCAAAAATAGTAAGAGATGTTTAATGTTTTTTGAGATTTGCCAACTACTACCAAATCTTCATAAAAAACTTTTCTCAAATTGCAGCTCCACTTATATACTTGATTTGTGTACATAAACTTGAATAAAATGAAGAAACAAAAGTAGCATTAAAAGCTTTGAAGAAAACATTTATTTTTGCTTCAATTTTATATTGTGTCGACTTTTCTAAGCTATTTTTTATGGAAATAAATACATCAAACTTTGCTTTAAGTATGATATTATCACAAATGGGAATAGATGATAAACTTCACCTAATAGTTTTTTATTCAAAAAAATTTTTAGTAGCCAAGATCAACTATAAGATTCATAACAAAGAACTTCTTGCAATTATAGATTTGTTTCAAGAATAATACAATTATCTAAAAGACACTTCTAATCTAATTACTATTTATATCAACCACAAAAATCTCAAATACTTTATGTTAGCACATGTTTTGAATTTTCATCAAATCCATTGGAGTATTTATTTTTCAAGATTTGATTTTAAGATCATTTATTGATCCAAAAAACAACAAGGTTTATCAGACATCTTTTTTAGATATTTTTATCTTACATAAAAAAATAAATTTATCTTTTCATTAACAAAGAATAATTTTTTTAAAGCCAAAATTTATCATCTTTGAGCAATAAAATCAACATTGACTATTAATTCAATCCTTATCAAATAAATTAAATCAAATATGTCTTCTGATCTTTTTATTCATGATATCAAAAATTCTTCTTCTAAATCTCATGGTGCTTCTAAGTTTGAGTTCAAAAACAAGCTACTCTATTTTAAAAGATGCCTATACATTCTAGAAGAAGAAACACGTTTACATGTTCTTCAAGCACGTCATGACTTTCTAGCAACTAGATATTTTTGATACAAAAAGACTTTAGAACTTATATTTAGAAATTTTTGATGGCCAAAAATATGAAAGGTAGTGAAAGACTTTGTCCAATCATGGGACATTTGTTCAATGTCAAAAACTCTTCATCATTGATCCTAAGAACTTCTCCAACCATTATCTATTTTAAAACAACCATGGTTTTTTTTTTCTATGGATTTTATTATGGATCTTTTAGTCTTAGGTTCTTCTGACTCTATATTTGTGATAGTAGATTATTTCATTAAGATGGCACATTTTGTACCATATACAAAAGCTATCACAGATAAAGAAACAGCCAAGCTTTTTCTTCACGTCTATCTTTATCATGGATTGCCTAATGATATTATATTTGATAGGAGAATTCAATTTGTATCAAGATTTTTAAAAATTATTTTTAAAATTCTCAAAGTAAACATAAAACTATCTTCAACTTTCCATCCTCAAACTAATGGACAAACAAAGCGTGTAAATCAAGTTTTAGAGCAGTATTTAAAGTATACTATTAACTACCAATAAGATGATTGGATAATTCTTTTATCATTGATAAAATTTACTTATAATAATATGATACATTCTTCTATGTAAAAAATACCTTTCTTTACTAATTATGGTTATTATCTATGACTTGATACTTTTGACTTTTTAAAATTTAATAATTTTGTGGCACAAGATTTAACAAACTATTTATCTGAGCTATATATAATAATAAAGATATAATTAAAAGAAGCTTAAGAATAACAAAAGAACAACACGGATGCTTATCGTAAGGAACAACATGATTTTCACATTGGTGATAAGGTATGGTTATTTTGTTATAATATTAAAACTATTTGCCTTTGTGATAAGTTGAATTATCATAAACTTGGACCATTTTCTATTTGTGAGTAAGTCAATCTAGTCGCTTATTGATTATATCTATCAAAGTCTATAAAAATCCATTCCATATTTCAGGTGTCTCTTTTAAAGCCATATAAGATAGTAAATATTTTGAAAAAAAGATAAATACCTCTGTTTCCTATAAAAGTGGATAATTATCAAGAATTTGAAGCAAAAGAAGTCTTACTTTAAGATAGGACTGACATAGGTTGGAATATCCTATTCATTGATATTGATACAATATTAGCAAACACATATAGGAGCCACCTAAAAATCTTATAAATATAGCAAAAAAGGTCAAAACTTTTCATTAACGACATCCATCAAAATCAAGATAAAAAATAATAAATCTTTGTTATAAAAGAAATATAATTTAAAAAATATTATATTTTATCTTCTATCCTTGTTTATAATTTTTGTATAATTGTAGTGTTAAGAAGATGGAAAACCAACATCCAATGTATTCAACTCAAGAGCCAATATTTTCTGACTTACCAAACAAGATGTTGTGATTATCATAGTCTTCAAGATGACATAATAGAAATAAAGATCTTCAAGAACAACATGTTTTTTATCAAATAGATGGCAAGATACAATGCATTTGGTATCACAACTTGAGAAGAAACTTTTAATGTTTGGTGATTCTATTGAAGACAAGAACAACTCTTGAAAGTATTATAAATATTTTATTTGAAAGAAGTTAGAAAGGTTTCAACAATGATCAAATTATAAGGTAGTCTTTATGCCCTAGAATGGGACATTATTGATGGCTAAGAGGACCTATCAACTATCTTCAAAGAGAACAAAGATCAAAATATGTGGCAAATACCATTTGCTATATCTTAGACTTCATCAACATGTGATCATTGTTTCTTGTGGAACTGGTCCCTAGAAAGGGAGATAATATGAATAGGTAGAAATAGATAAAAATAGATTAATTTCTTAATATCTTTTAGAAAAGCTTCTTAAAAGTATTTTAGACACTGTTTTGACTTTATATGTATTTGTAATTGATTAGTAGATTAAAAACTTGCTCAATAAATTAACCACATGTCACATCTATTGATAGCTTGTGAAAGCTAACTATATAGCACCTATATAAAAAAATTACCTTATAAATTAAGATATATGCCATACAAAATCAACACATTTTTGAAGGTCCTAAAGAACATTGCCGTCTAGATCCTAAGTAGATAGTACATATAGAAGCAAGAATGAAGCTTTCTTTACTCTTGTCAATTCCTTTCTTGCTTCTAGTCTATTTTAAGAGTCTCTAGTTTCCTTGTCTTTTGGCAATAGCCATTCTAGTTTCTTTTTTAATATACATACTTTTTTATTTCTATTTTTTCATATTTCTTTGAGAAAGTCTCACTTTTTTATTTTTTTTTATGAAGTTCTTGTCCTTAACATCAATTCATGAATGTAGTCATATAAATATAATTTAGCAACTTTAATGTTCATTATTTTTAGTGACCTTATAATGTATTTTGAGGTTTCTTGCTAAAAAAATTTATAAATCTCAATATAAAAATATTATGAAGTCAAAAAATAAAAATAACCTTCAAGATTTTCAAGGCATAGTGTATGATATAATATTCATAAATTTGAATTTTTAGTCTTCATTTCATAAGATGGTATATAATAGTGAGGGACTTATAGATTTAACATTGAGATTTTAACTATTTGTATTGTAATAGAGATTTGATACATACATATGACGCATTAGATAGTGGTGATAGATTTTATAGCAAAAGCTAAGAAAAAAATGGAAGATTTGATAATATAAGTAGGAAGGAAGAAAATCAATTAGTAACTACTACAATTGATTATTTGACATTTGTTCAATTATAAAAAATATAATGTCAAAGTAGGCCTAAGAACTCTTATCATGCTTTAGTAAGAGAGCTACAATCATTGTGACATTAAGATGGTATTAATGCATATATACATGCTCAATCTTGCCTATGGGAAGTACTAAGTGTGTTGCAATCAAGTCAAAAGTTAGGGCTGATATTATCTACTCAATACTAATAAGTGACACTGCTTTTCATTGTTCTCTACAACAATTTAGTTTGATCAAGTACAAATCACCATCTAATCCAATCCATTCTAAATGTGTCAAATGCCACAAATGAAATCTAAGATATCATTGACCTTAATGAGGATTTGAGCTTACACATTTTGGAATTTGGGAGTCATTTTACAATTGACAACATTAGGTCTAAAAAATATCTTGGATATAAAATATTATCAAATATTGCTTGAACAAATAGCAAACAATTAAAAAATGGTAATTGAACCAAAAATGAGTTATGAGCTATATTAGCAGCTCATGATGGTAGAATAAATATGAAATAAGTTATAAAGAAATTTAACATATCTTATACCTTGTTCAAGAATCATTGCTTTGATCGGCAAACTTCAAGAATATACAATGGAAAGGGCATCATGACTCCAACAAAAAAAAAATCAATTAGCTAAATTTGTGATTAATATGGTAGAACAAAGCTATGGCATATTATCTACAACAATAATAATAAAGGTTGGTAAGAATACAATGAGTAGATTGACTCTAATTTGTAATGAAATTCTTAATAGTAGATGGATGTGAGGCTGAAAAAGACATCATTTTAAGTTGAGCCTACAAAGGTCATATACTTTGAAATTAATTAAGTCAAAGGACTTATATGAAGAAAAAACTTAGAAACTTTTACAATAATCTAAAAATTTTATATGGTACAAATTAGTACTCATCAAACTAAGTTTACAATTGTAACAAAATTAATGCGTAAGTTGGCAAAAATGGTGGTAGTACAGTCATAGGAAGAATATAATCTTATTATATAAATTCTATTGTGTCTAATCAACAAAGGTGGATTTCAATACTATTTTGTATTAATATAATATGCTTCTTGATATCTTTGTTCTATATATTTTAAAATAAGCCTTTTAGATAAAATTATATAGAAAGATGTAAAATCAATGCAACTATGGATATACAAAATAGGATTTCAATGACCTCTTATTTTTTTTTCTACTTAGATTTTATATTTTATTGAGTTTGTTTGTAAATTCAAAAGCATTTTTTTCAAAAATTGATATCTATTCACATTTGATAGGCATAATAGTCATTACACTTTAGAAATTATACAAGAAGCTAAAGCCATTAGACTATTTTTTTTTTTCACACATAAGCCATACTCTATTGCCTCTAAATATTTTTTTTTATATCATTGAAACAATACTTTTGTAAATATATCAAAATATTAATATTTGGACTTTGAAAGAAATAATGTCATATTGTAATATAGCTAATAGGTGAAAGAATAAAAAAAATATTATATTATAGAATATCTTATTTCTAAATATTGTACCAAATTATCTTTGAAATATATATAATATTCTAAAAGTAATAAAACTAAAAGTGCAAATACTGCTCTTTTATAAACTGGGCTTCTATTTACTTTTGTAGGACCATAAATAAGTCAAAATAAGGTAGATTAGAAAAATAAAGAATATAGACATATCTACAAGAATATTAAAAATTGATTTTAGCAAAAATTACCTTAAGGAAATAAGAATTGATACCTAGAAAGGATTGGTTGCCAATGAGGATCAAAATTAGATTCTAAGATACAAAACATTGTACATATGGCAATTTTAGGATTCTTTTACAAATTAAAGGATGGATTTTGAAAAAAAACTTTATAGGATTTCTTTAAGCATTGGTTTTGAGCATTTTAAGTTTATATTGACTTTATAGGTTTTCTTTAAGCATTGATTTTGATCATTTTGAATTTGTATTGACTCTATAAGAGCTTTGCAAAGTCAGGGTTGTTTTTTGAGAATCTGGATTTGTGAAATAAAAGAAAGAGTTTTGTCACAGATTTATATCTATTGTAATTGCTACCTAGGTAAATAGAATTTGGTAAAAATAAATTAATTTCATAATACCTTTTAGAAAAACTTCCTAGAAGCTTTTTAGATGTGATTTTGACTTTATATATATTTCTAGTTGATTGATAGATTAGAAACTTGGTCAACAAACTATCCATGTGCCACATGTATTAGTAGCTTATGGAATAAGTTAACTATGTGGTGGCCATATAAAAAAATTTGCCTTGTAAATTAAGATATGTATCATACAAAGTCAATATGTTTTTAGAGATTTTATAGAATGTTGCCACATAGATCCTATGCAGATAATATATATAGAAGCAAGAGTGAAGCCTTCTTTACTCTTATCAATTCCTTTTTTTTTTCTAGTCTAGATTCAAGTATCTAGTTTCTTTATCTTTTGGCAATAGCCATTCCAATTCTTTTTTAATGTACATACTCTTTTATTTTTATTTTGTCACTTTTTTTTTAATACAGATTTTTCACATTTATGCATCTTCTTCTAGTTCATGATCTTGAAAAATTGATAAGAATATTCTTATAATATTAGAGCTTTATCTTTTCTTGATTAAGAATGGATTATTCTTTTCTTTTAATAAGACATAAGTGTATTAGAAGTTATGGATTATCTTCTTCTAAACGAATACTATTTTTAATATCTTTTTTATTCTTAAGGTCTTTCTTTTGTTTGTCTTAAGCAATATTAGGCATTTTTTTTCTAAGTATCATCATGGTAGAGCTTCTTGAAATGAAGAGTGCAGTAGCAAAAATACAAGAGGAATTGAGGGAGTTGATGCTTGCAATGCATCAACTCAGTTTATTGCTATTTAGAGCAACAAAAATAGTAGGAAGTAAAGATACATATATAAGTGGAGCCGCTTCAACATCTATACTAAATTACATCACTTTTTTTTTTATAATAGAACACTCTTTTAGTATTAAAAAATCTAAAGTTATCTTATTCAAGAAGTTTGATAGTACAAGATCGAAGTTTTGAGGATTTATCAATCAAGTACAAGTTGTGATTGAACTTCAACCTCAAAGCTATCCAATGCCAGAATCACAAGTTAGATTCATTGGTACCCTTCTTTCAAGTTTAGAATTATCATAATTTTTATCTTTTCTTGAACAATAAGATCTAATATTAGATAATCTGGAGACTTTTTTGATGAAGTTTTAATCCATGTATAAAGAACATGATATAATTCATATTACAACCAATAAAATTTTTATCTTGCAACAAGGCAATTAATTAGTGATATCATATGCTTTATAATTTTGAGAACTAGCAAATAATATTAAGTACGATAATGTTGCTCTTATCAAGTAATTTTTCTACGGATTAAAATATGAGATAAAAGAATTGATGCTCAACTTACTTGATCCTCAAACATTGAATCAAGTAATTGATTTTGTTGTGAAGTGTGATAATTGGCTTTTTGAGTTTTAATCTAAGAATTTTACAAGAAAACTTCTACACTATTATAATTTAATGACAACATCAACGACCTCTCAATCTAAATATCTAAAAATAAAAGATATGTAAATTGATGCATTAAAATTTAAATTTCTTATTGAATAAGAAAAGACTCATCATCATCAAGAAGGATTATATTTATATTGTGGAAAAGCTAAGGATATTGCTGAACAATGTCCAAAGAAATGATGCGACTACAAAATGAAGAGTACGACTATCAAAGATAAAAAAATATCGGTGTAAGAGTAGAGAGAATTTGCCTCAAGAAAGTAGTGGGCTCCTAACTGTCAATAATTACTCAATCAAGTCTTGAGATAAGAAAGACCAAGTTTATATATAAAATTTTCCTTTTTGAGAAATTTCACCAAATATATAAGCCCTATGTAAGCAACAACATCCAAAATATGATAAAATCATCTAAAACCTTGTATATCCTTATATAGAAATTTTTCCAAACTTCAACACTTCATATCTCTTAATTCGACTGTCCAAACAAACTCAAATTTTACATAAGATATTGATGTATTTTTATTGATTTTTACAATAAATTTTAACTACAAATTCATTGTGGAACTTGAGATATCTTGAAAATCCTAACAATTGCTTTAAATCCTTGACTTTATACACTTACATGCAACTTTCTTCATATCTCACAAAATATAAGCTCAAATGCCACAAAATTTGTATGTATAGCTTTTTAACACAAAATTTTATATTTTTCAAAATTTTTGAACCAAAAATTTGTTTGAAAACTCAAGTTATGGCTCCAACCATTACTATAAATAAAACCGCTCACTTACTGCCTTTGATTTCGAAGTATTGCCTTCAACTCCCTATAATTCCTTCATATAAACTCCAAAAGCAATAATTCCTTTATGAAAGTTATAGGCCTTAAAATCACTCTCTAGTTGCCATTTCCAATCTTCAAAAGTAGCAATATAATTCCTTGTATTCTCAAAAGAATAATAATATATCTTAAATTAACACCTTAACTTCAAACGACTATAACTTCTACATCCTAACTCCAAATCTTCTAATTTTTATACACAAATTCTAATCCAAATCCTAAATTTTATAATCTTGGCTTTTAATTTGCAAATGTCTTCTTTGAAGTCACCAAAATCCTTGTTAAGGTCACAAGTAGCCTCCTCAAAGTCCATTGGGCATGGTATTTGACCAATAGGGATGAAGTTCCTCATTCCTTACCTTCATCTCACCATGCCTTACTTTCATCCCTCTCAATTAGCCTCCTACTAGTTTAGATTTTCATCCTTAGGCTTCTACCTTCTCCCAAGGCTTCATACTAAATATTTAGGTCCTATATTTTTTTTAATGCCAAATTCAAAGCAAGTAAAAAAAATAAAGTAAAGTTTCTTATATCAACTTGTTTTAATTTAATCTACTAATCATTCTAATACACATCTAGATTTATTAACATATAATATGTTTTAACTAATTGTTACATATTATAAGTATTTATAATATGACATTGGAAAATAAATTTATGCAGCTACAATAGGGACCTTGCAGTTGGAATCTTGTACAAATAAATGTCATATCTTCTCCATTTAATCCTCTCCTTTTTTTACAATAGATGAGCATTTAGGACCTAATAATCACAAAGCTTCTACCTTAATAGATTCATAAGCCTCAACTTATTTTTTAGATGAATTTTTTTTTAAAAGCCATAGAATACTATTAGTACAAAAAACTAAATCCATACATGTAGAAGTCATAAATGGCCATCCGTTATCTTCTAAAGATATTATTCATGAAATATTTTCTTTAGATATAGCAATAAATGATCATAATAGTTGCATAATTTTTAATATAATTATGTCTCCCTTTAATTTGGTCATTTTAGGTTTATCATAATTAGAAAAGTATAATCCTCTAATAGATTGGATTTCTTATAAATTTGACTTTCTTCAGAGTACTATTAAGAATTTTGTGAAAAGCCATGAGTCTAATGTAGCCAAATCCATATTTGTAGGAACAAAAGCTTTCTTGCATGCTGCAAAAGAAGGATTGCCATTTGTTATTTATGCCATAGCTATTTTTAATGATAGAAAGGCTTCAAGTGACATTCCAAGTCAATATCAAGATTTTGAAGATATTTTTGAAAAATAAAATGTAAATGTTCTTCTACAGCATTGTCCATATGATTGATCAATCGACCTTAAAAAGAAATTAGCTACCTTTTGGTTTAATCTACAGTTTATTACAAAATAAATTGATAGAATTCAAGAAGTACATTGACAAGAACTTGGCCAAGAATTTCATATGTCATTTGAAATCTTTGCTTAGAGCTCCTATCTTATTTGTAAAGAAAAAAGATAGATCATTGCAAATATATATAAATTATCAAGGATTCAACAAGCTTACTATCAAGAATAGGTATCTTTTATCCTTAATATCTCGACTTTTTGATCAACTAAATCAAGCTAAGATCTATACAAAAATAAATCTACAAGGAGCATATAATTTTATTCACATTAAAGAAGGAGATAAATAGAAGATTATATTTTGAACAAGGTATGGAAACTTTGAATATAATATCATGCCTTTTGGATTCATGAATGCACCAATTACTTTTCAAAATTTTATGAATGATGTTTTTTGTGAGTTTCTAAATAATTTTATTGTTTGTTATTTAGACAACATTTTAATCTATTTTAAAAATACAGAAGAGCATGAAGTTTATATTTTTCATGTATTACAAAAACTTAAAGATGTAAGATTGTATGCGAAGTTAGAAAAGTGTGTATTCTATACTACTCAAGTTGACTTCTTAAGATATATCATTTTTGACAAAAGACTTATGATGGATTCAAAGAAAGTTCAAACTATTCTACATTGGAAGATTCTAAGAACAGTAAGAGATATGCAATACTTTTTAGACTTTGCCAATTACTATTGGATCTTCATTAAGAATTTTTCTCAAGTTGCAATTCTTCTTACATGTCTTACATACAAAGACAAACTTAATTGGAGTAAAGAAGCTGAACCATCTTTTGAAGCCTTAAAGTCGACATTTATTTTTGTACCAATCTTATATAGCGTCAACTTTTTAAAGGCATTTATTATGGAAAAAAATGCATCAAATTCTATTATGAATTCTATTTTGTCACAAATAAAAAAAGATGACAAGCTCCACCTAATAATTTTCTATTCTAAGAAATTCTCAGCAGCCAAGATTAGTTATGAAATCCATGATTATAAAAAATTCTTTATAATCAATCATGTGACATATGTTTTCATGATACTTCCAAGTTAAAATTGAAGAACAACTTATTTTATTTCAAAGGATGCATATATATTCCAAAAAAATATATATATATATACATTTACATGTTCTTCAAACATGTCACAACTTTCCAACAACAGAATATTTTGGATACAATAAGACTTTGGAACTAATATCTAGAAAATTTTAGTAGCCAAAAATGTGAAAGGTTGTAAAAGACTTTGTTCAATCATGTGACATATGTTCAAGGTCAAAAACTCCTTGTCATTGACCTTCTGGACTTCTTCAACCATTACATATTCCAGAACAACCATGGTCTTATATTTCTATGGATTTTATTATGGATCTTCTAGTATCAAGTTTGTGTGATTTTATATTTGTGATAGTAGTTCGTTTTACCAAAATGGCACATTTTGTACTATGTACAAAATCTATCACATGTGAAGAAATTACCAAGCTTTTACATGATAATATCTATTAGTATCATAGATTGCCAAAAGACATTATATTAGATAGGGAGATTCAATTTGTATCAAGCTTTTGGAGAATTCCTTTTAAGATTTTAAAGGTGGACACAAAGCTTTCTTCGGCCTTTCATCCTCAAATTGATGGATAAACAAAGTACATTGTGAATCATCAAATTGACTCACTAATTATTTTAGGATAAAAAGATGCATTTAAAGTGCTTAAAATTATAATATATGGTGAATATTATAAAAATATTTAGACAAATAGAAAATTAGATTGTAAGTTGTAGAATTGGACTCTTAATAAAACTTAGATGCAATTATCTTAATTGATTTAGTATTTTTTTACTTATTATTAAATATTGAAGGATATTTATTAAAATAAATATTTATATTGGCCTTCTATCTATACATATTCCTTATAAAAAAACTATAAATATTAGTTAGTAATTAAAAGAAGCATGAAAAAGAACCTCATATCTTTTTAGTTAGTTATATAGAAAGTAGAATTTATAGTAGATTTAAATAGATTTTATTAATATAAAAAATTATCAAGGAAATAAATTATATCTTAAATTTTATTTTAATACTATTAAAGTATTATTTCGAATTTTTAGAGCAATTTTTAAGACTTTGGTAAAAATAAGTTTTACTACTTCGAGACCCATTATGAAGAAGTGGAGCAAGATTTAAAGGCCACCACAAGTTCCTAGGCTAATTGGATGTTTTTAAGTACTACGATGAAGTAAAAAATATAAAATTATTGATTTTCTAATAGAAAATAGGAGGACCAGCAACTAATGTAGTCTTTGTAAGAAGGGAGGTGCACAAGTCCCATATAGATTGTAGTACCTTGAAGGTAGTTAGCAAGATAAGACTAATGCCTCGTGGCCTCTCTTAGAGATCCATATACACTACTTCTAAGTCTTAGTGAGGCTTGAACTCCTGATCTCTTAAGTTACTCTTAAGATAAAATTATTTACTTAATTTTTTATTTATTTATTTATTATTTTTTAAACCCTCATAACTTATTCATAGTAATTCGGATTTATATATTTCTTATACCATTAAAAAGAAAAAAATTAAAATTTTAAATATATATTTTTATTTATACTTTTTATTCTTTACTTTATATTGGATGAAAACTTAACGAACAAATTGTGACTAGTTTTGTAGTATATAATTACTTGATTGTACTTCTTCCACTTATTTTGTATTTTGCTTCTTTTATTCTTGTTTTTACTACTTCCACTTTACACCACTTATTATAAGCAACTCTTAATTGATGCCATCTTGTAATTAAATTGAGGAGTGAATTTTACACTCACATGCATAAACCAAATTTTAGAGCAATACTTAAGGTGTACCATCAATTATTAATAAGACAATTAGAAAACCTTCTTGCCATGGATAGAATTTCCTTATGATAATATGATGCATTCTTCTAAGTAACAAATAGTTTTTTTTTTAATTATATTTACCATCCATGATTTGATACTTTTGACTTTTCAAAAGTTGATAATCTTGTAGCTGAAGATTTGACAAATCATTTTTTTAAGCTACATGCAACAATAAAGGTGCAATTAAAGGAAGCTCAAGAATGACAAAAGATCAACACAAATACATTTTAAAAGGAACAACCATAAATCAATAGAGGTGACAAAGTATGGTTGTTTTGTCGTAATATCAAGATCACTCGTCTTTGTAATAAGTTGGACTACCACAAGCTTAGATCTTTTCTTATTTGTGGATAAATCAGTCATATTACTTATCAATTATATCTATCAGAGTCAATGAAGATCCATCCTTTCTTCCACGTATTTCTTCTTGAATTATACAAAGTTGTGAATACACCAAGAAAAAGATAAGTCTTACCTCATCTTATAGAAGTGGACAATAATAATGAGTTTGAAGTGGAAGAAGTTTTAGACTCAAGGCAATACCAAAATGAATTGAAATATCTTGTTCATTGGTATAGATATGATACTAGTGAATTCACATGGGAGCCAGTAGAGAATCTTATAAATGCAACAAAGATAGTGGAGGCTTTTCATCAACAACATCCATCAAAATCAAGATGAAGGATAGCAAACCTTTACTATAAATGAAATAAGCTACAGGAAAGATTGCATTCTATCTTTTATCCTTGTTTGTAGCTTCTATATAATTGTGGTGTCAAGAAGATGGAAAATCAACCAGTAGACTCAACTTTAGAGCCATTATTTTTTGACTTATCACATGAGACATTGCAATTATCACAATGTCTAAGATGACGTAATAGAGATGAAGACCTTCAAGAACAACACATTCTTCTTCAAATAGATGGTGATATATAATTTGTTAAGTATTACGACCAAGAAAAGATTTTCAATGTTTGATGATTTTATTAGAAGTATGCATGACTCTTGATGGTGTTGCAAATATTTTGTTTGAAGAATGTTATAAAGGTTTCAACAATAATGAAAATATTAGGATGGTCTTCCCGCCCTGGAATAAGACATTATCAATAGCTGAGAGGACCTATCAACTACTTTCAAAGAAAACAAAGATCAGAGTATGTAGCAAATATAATTTGCCACATCTTAGACTTTTTCAATATATGATTACTACTCCTTATGGAGCTTGTTCCTAAAAGAAGGGATAACATCATAAATTTATATCTATTGTAATTATTATCTAAATAGGTAGAATTAGGTAAAAATAGATTAATTTCATAATACCTTCTACAAAAACTTCTTAGATGCTTTCCAAACATTGTTTTGACTTTACATATATTTGTAGTTGATTGGTAGATTAGAAACTTGGTCAACAAGCTATCTATGTTCCACATATATTGATAGCTTGTAAAACAAGCTAATTATGTGGCGACCATATAGAAAACTTACCTTGCAAGTTAAGATATGTGTCATGCAAAGTCAACATATTTTTGGAAGTTTTATAGAATATTGCCACATAAATCTTAGGTAGATAATATATATAGAGACAAGAGTAAAGCCTTCTTCACTCTTGTCAATTCATTTCTTGCTTCTAGTCTAGATTCAAAAGTATTTAGTTTCTTTGTCTTTTAGCAATAGCCATTCTAGTTTCTTTTTAATATATATACTACTTTATTTCTATTTTGTTATTTTACTTTTGATTTAGATTTTCCAAGTTTATATATCTTCTTTTAATTCATATCCTTGATAGGTTTATATTTGGAATATTTTTGTAAGTTTGATAGTAGATCTATAAATAAAAATTTGTAGATTTGTGATTAATTTTTTTATTACATACTATAGATTTGAGCATAATTAAATAATTAGATTGAAAGATATTAAAATTCAAGTAGATTGGAGTCTCAAAAATAGAATTTGAAGGAAAAATGATGATTTTTAAGATCTTTAGTAATCTATCAATTAAATTATCAAATATAAAATTTATTTATATGGATAATAGACTTAATTTTTAACATATATATAATTTTTAATAAATATTTAATAATATAATTAAGTGATTTTAGCTTAAAAAGATTTTCATTAAAATTGGAAAAGAAGATCAATCAATATTTAGGTAGATTTTAGGACTTAACTTCTATTTGATATGTTTGATATTCTTAAAAATATTTGTGTTTGTTTTTGGCTTAATTATTAAAAGATGTACAAAATTTGAATTAAAATTAATGCTTTGAATGCTTTAGGATCTAGGATTTAATTAAGATTTTTTTAGGAATTATCTAGGTTTTTTTAGGATTTGATTAGAATTTTTTTAAGATTTGATTAGGATTCATTTAACATTTGATTAAGATTTGATTAAGATTAGGATTTTTAAAGGATTTGTTTAAGATTTGTTTAAGTTTTTTTAAGATTTGTCTAAAATTTGATTAAGATTTAATTAATTTTTTTTTTTGTATTTTTTTATAATTTATTTTAATTTTTAATTAAACTTAATCAATATTTATTATATTTTTTAAGCTTTAATTATAATTTATATATAATTCTATTAGAGTTTTAATGACTTTTTGTTTTAATTTTCTTTTATCTTCTACAAATAAGTACCTAATGTCATGTTGAAAAGTAGTATAATATATAAAAATAAAATAAAATATTATAAAATATTAGATTGTAATTAAAAATAAAATAAAATACTTATCTAATTTATTAAAATTTATAATTTAAATTTTGTTATTAAATATTAAATTTGTAGGATTTATTAATAATAAATTTAGTAAAGCTTTGGTGTCAAAAGTATAATATTTTGATTCCTAGGCCATCTCATGTAGATGGATAAAGTGAGTGATAGAGGACTTCATTACCTTTGGTTGAAAGTCATGTCAAATTGGCTTTGAGATGTTGTTTGGGACCATATTAGAATTTGGGACGACTTTAAGGCAGTCCATTCAAAGCAAGGCAATTCATTTGAAGTTTGGAGATTGGATTTAGAAAGCTTGTATTTTAGATTAGAAGTTGGATGAAAAAAATGTATAATTTGGAGTTTTAATGAAGGAGATATGGTTGTTTGAATTTAGGGTATAAATTTGGTACTTATTATTATTCTTTTAAGCATATAGAGAATTTTAGAAAGGCATTTTAATAATCAAAAAATAAAATTTAAAAGATGAATTAAAAAGCTACATTTTATACAAAAAATAAATAATTTTTAATTTGAAATAAGAGAAAAAGAATTATTGGAAGTTAGTGCTTAAAAACTAAGGATTTGTAAGTGAGTTCTTTTCATGGAGGTTTTAATTTAGGCCATATTTTGAATTTTTGGATGAAATTATGGCTCAAATTTTTTTCGAGTATAACAGACTAGGTTTAAAAGTTGTATATAAAAAATTCATAATATTTGAGTATTGGATTTTTGAAATATGGTGGATTTAATACATGAGTACTTAAAAATTGATATGTTTAGTACTTGCTAAAAATGAGGTGATATCTAAAGATTTGTAATGAATTTATGGTTGTTTTCTTGTATAAAAGTAGTCAAAGATTTAAGTTAATTTGTAGAAAATTTTGAATCCAATTAGACAAATAAATTAGAAGTTATTGAATGATACATATGTGGAAGAGATCTCTACAAGAGTAGAAGTAATTTTAGGATATCTAGTCACATCTTGGGAACTGTTGTACATCCTAGACTTGTATATTTGATGCAATTATCTTCTTGAAGATAAGATATAAATAATATTTGTGTTTTATAAACTTCTAACTTATTTGAGCAATTAGTGTCAGCTAGAAGCTTAGCGCTTTCTTGATGCAAACTCTCTCTACTACGACACTAGTGTGTTTTCAAGCAAGACTTCACATAATAGTATAATGCTAGTACATTGGATATCACTTACATTGCAAGGATTCTTGGCTTTTATCAATATTACTTTGAGATTTGTTAGCTCCAATATTTTATCTTTAAATAGAAATATCATTACATTTGTAGCATTTGTAAACAAAGAATTGAAGTTAAGCTTTAAAACTTTAAGTATGAACTTACTTGAAGCATGCATAGAACAAATTAGATTATATGTTGGTGAGCGATGTGAATAGGACGATGTACATAAATTCATCTTCTTTAGCTTAACTTTGATTGAAGTAGAGTTTGTTATTCAATCTATTGATGGACATTCACATTTTTTTGTCAACTCCAAAATGAGAGACAAGATCCAATCATGTTTTTGATTTGGTCACACTTAATCCAAATACATTGCCTTATGATTTCATTTCTAATCTTACCAATGGTGACAAAAAGATCAAGCTTTAGAAACTACAACCATATGATGGACTTCACAAAGTCAAAGATATTAAAATTCAAGGAATATACAATTGCAATATAATAAATGCAAGCACAAAAAAAAGTGCAACTATAAGGAAAAGAAAGAAAAAGAATTGAAAAAGAAGAAGCAAAGAGAAGGAGACTCACTGAACATGAAGAGACACATACAATGAGGGCTACAGCTGCTGAGCATTTGAAAAGGTCAAGTAGCTAAGTAAGTGCAAGTAGCTGCAAAGCAAATTGCAGAGCATTGTAATATGCAACAATTGAAGGTCTAATGCATGTCAAAGGTGACAATCACTAATATAACAAAGATTACAAAGCAATTGAAAAGAATAGTAGAGTTTTTGTGACAATAAAGTGCAAGGGCGTAGAATGTCGAAGGATGTTAAGAAAGTAGCAATGGACTTCATGGCAATGACCCATTGCCAAAGTTAGAGATGTAGCTAGCAACACCCCCTTTGTCTCAACATCAACAAAATGGCTTATTCTTCTATTTAGTTCCTCCTTTGTTTGCACCAAGCCAAGTCCTTTTCTATCACTTTAATACCCACACCACCTTCACATTCTTTTCAAACATATCAGTCTTTGTTCATGCTTCAATTTCCTTTCGCTTATACCATGTTTCTAGGATATAACTAGCTCAATGGGCAATGGCAACTGCATACAAGAATAGAGAATTGATAAGCATTGATATGACCATTAGTTATTAAGCATCATGGCACATGATTGCAACAAAGTATAAGCCACAATTGAGTTTGAACCAACTAGTTTGGTGTGAAGTAAAGTGTGGACTTGTAAGCATCATCAACCTTAAAATTGGCAAGTCTACATTTATTCAAAGTTCAATTTGCTTTCAACCATGCTTGCATGCATAGTTGAATGGCATCATATCTGGTCCAAATTTTTTATTTACCAATCATGATTTTTGGCACATGTAGTCCATGGTTCTATAACACAATTTTTCCAACTTTCACAACAATTCATGGTGGTTTTTCATCACAACTAACATGTCTAGAAGACAAGACTAGGAAATCACTTTGAAAAATTATATTTTTTTTTCCACCAAGTGTATGATGTTTACAACACATTCACTATTTTAGTTTCCTCTTCACCTTCCGAAGGTCATTCAGAACCACTTCCACCTTATTTTAACGGTTTATGCCATGTCTACCATAGAAAAAAGCACATGAAGCAGATCATCATGGGAATGTTGATTCTTTTTGCAGGAGGTAGATCTATGTACAAGCTAACCTTAGGAGTCGTTTGACTGTTTTCGTTCCTGAAACGGGAGGCTTTGACCTAGTGGTAGAGACTTAACATTGGAATAGTAGCTCAACAAAGTACTTGATTTTAATGGAGAAACACAAGTGAAGAAATATCCAGGAAAACGTTAATTTAAGAATACAAAACAAATGTTGAATGTACAGTAATTCCACTCTTCAATGCTCCCAATGTGAGCTGAGAGGGCAGGAAGCTGCAGGTGAAGTTATCGCACTGGTACGCACCTTGGTGCAGATTCAACAGGAGCAAAAATAAAACTGAAAAATAAAAAATGAAATCCTTTTCTGCAATTGCAGCAAACGATTTCAGTCCCCCCGCATCCCTTCTGATTGAATCACTTACCTTATCCTACCTGTGAGACCATCCGTCCTAAAAATGTACAAATCTAATGGCAGTTATGGCAGTTGGTTCTGGTAACGTGCAGTATGCACTGTGAGTGCAGATCAAATATATATCCGATGTATGCTTTTCAATGTCAACTTCTTCCGACAGGTAGGGCATTTCTTCTGTGCCTTGATCGCACTTTGAATACAAGCTTGACAAAAAATATGACCACAAATGGTGGATGTCTCGGCTTTCATTACATCCGCACAAATAGGGCACTTCAGTTTAGGTTCCTCCTCTTTGTCCTGAGCTGGCAAGTTTGGGGGGATCTCCCAAGTGGATTCCAGTTGAACATGTCTACGTTTCCTAGTCTGGAAATAGAGCAGAAGTTTGTTAGATTAAAAACGATATCTAGATTGTAGAACACAAGTTGAATACATGGTGCGTAAAGGAAGCATACTCAGGACAACATGGAAATGTTAGAAGACTTTCCACAGACCTTACTGCCAGGATCAACAATGAGAAAGCAGCTTCCAATTCAACACAACAAAACTTGATGAAGAGACAATAAGATGAAACTTTCACCTTGATCAATAACAACAACGACAACAATAAGAAAGAAAAAGTCATTGACTTGCAGCAAAGTGGATTCCACACACATCACAGAAGGGACAAACCCCATAACTAAGCCAAAAAATATATAATACCTTAGGAATGTCAGAAAGAAGCACACAGTCCTCACTCATGGAAGTTTGTCGCACTGGAGTAAGCGTATTCGCGAGATCTATAATTGACCGAAGTTGTCGCCCCCGGCGACCTGAACGGGGCTGTTGCTGACTTGCACCAGATGGTGACGGATTCCCGATAATACACAGTGATGTCTCTGAATCATAAATTAAGGCCATTAACGCTTAGTTCCATTACTTCAGAAATATCACATTGGGTACACGCTCCAGTGCAAGCGTTAGAGAACCTCTGGAGGTGATATGTATCACGAGACAAAATCGCCATAATGCAAAGATAAATCGTCATACCTAAACAAGTAGGCTAAGAGGAAAACACATCACAGCATCACTTCGTCATGATGATAGACGACCCCAAAGAGAGAATTTACAAACCAGAGTCTCAGCAATGAACCTAGACTGGCTCCAGAAACATGATATTTGACAGTGCTAACAAAAAACGGAAGAACATAAATCGAAGGGTCTTTCCTCACGAGGACTATTCATAAAACTGCGTAAATAAGGGAATAACGCTAGCAAGCAAATCATTGTGATACGTGAAAAATACAGACGATTACCTCCACGGCCCAGACGCAATGCCAATGGATCCTCTTCCACTGGCAATCTAGGTCGTGTTACTCTTATGCTTGCTTTCAATTTGGCCTGCACATCAATGCCGTTCACAAAGGCAAGATGAACAAATTCAGCTTCTGCAAAGTAAGCTAGTATTGTACAACCAAGAGACCAACAGCATACGTGTCAGGCACATCTCATATCTGTGAGCTTGATCTGTTGAGCGCAGTATGCTAATGCACAATGGAAAACTCGAAACGCGCATCAGCCTCTTCTTTGCATAGCATCACGTCGACTCCAAATTCGTTCTCATGATGTGCAATTTGCAAAAAGACCAGCTATGTAAGCCAGCGACTCAGAAATATCGAAACGAAAAGTTCTGATGGTGCTAAAGTTCGAAGTTACTGGCTATCGGGGACCTCCCTTAGTAATCAAGATCAGATATTGAAATGTTAGCGAAATAGGCTCAAGTACAGACATGTTATCGACACTGATTTTATTTAATGATTAGGGCGCACAAGGGATTGACGCCTATCTGAAACCAATTGATTGGACGGAGCGCACGAGGATATGATTCAATGTATGTGTGAATCAACTAGAATTAAGCTAACGACCTCATGTTCTACACCAAACCAAATAACCGTTGTGGTAAGCCCTGGAAAAAGAAAGGGACTCTACCACAGCAGACTTTTGCTTGATTGAAAGGTGACGAAAGAACTCATCAAGGTTCGCAAAACTGGATTCCCATGGTGATATCGCATGCTATGAAGAGAACACCCACCTCATTTGAAACAATTGAACTCCACCGAAGAGCCTACCGAGGCAGGAAAGCATTTGCAATGCACATAGTCACCGTAGGACATAGATCATCATCTCAACGCACGAAAACCAGAATAACTACAGACAATTTCACTGAGGAATTGCTTACAGACATGAGCGAAAGCTGCCGGCGATGAGACAACAACATCATCGTCCTCGTCGTCTACCACAACAACAGGCGTCGTCGCCTTACTCCAGATTGGGTTGCTCATTGGCTGATGGTTCTGGAGCACTGGTCCACACGACGATGGTTGTGCCTCAGCGTACCCCACGCGGAGGCGGTTGCGCTTGTGAGACTGCCTAATCTTCGACTCCCCGCTCACAATCATGACTCCCGGCTCCTCGAATATCGTCCCAAGACCTATATCTCGCGACAAAAGCACTTCACGAGCTAATAAACAATGCTCTCTCTCACCGACTAACTTTTGAAGATCCTCGAAAGCGTGGACGAACCTCTCCCCTTCCTTCCAAGACACTCCACCACCCAGTACCAAGAAATTTTCTCCAGTTCTGAACGAAGCAGTCACCAGTTTTCACTGTATGACGCTAAAGAAAGATGAGCTCCACGATGAACCCTAAGTTCATCAGCCAGATGAAACTGAAGTGAGGATGTGCTTGTTAAGAGCTCAGTTCCTAGCGAAGAAACACCCTTTCCGAGTTACCGACACTCAATCTCCTTCGACGCTGTGAAGCGCCCTTCGCAGACTCACAGCTGAGTACGGCGGCTGGCTGCACCCCCTTGAACCAAATCTCAACGATCACCCACCACTTGCAAAAACTGCAAAACCCAATTTCGTGATCAGCTGGTGATGACGTAACTATCATAATAATGCCGACAGTGCAAATGGGATGGCCTCATATTTATAGCGTAACATGCGGTCCGTTTACGTAAGTACTTTGTGTGCAGGCGTCGTTTAAAATATATCTCAAGGCGGGCAAGGTGGACCTAACGAATGGTCCCATCTTCCACCAGATGCGTTTACGATCAGTCTGCAAGTAAAATAGTGCATTAAAGGGACACGGCAACCTTGCCGCTAACATCTTTCGGGGTTTCCCGAATTGTTCACGTTTTGTTAATGTCAGTTTCATTTCAGTGGCTTCGCAGTGATAAGTTGGCAGCGTCTTCAGCGTTTAGGGTTCAATTGTCAGATGATTGCATCCCAGTGCGAGTACTAGACCATTGCATGAAGGAAAAATGTAGAGTTGATTGAACAAATCACTATTGGGTGAACTAAGTTACTGTTGAAATTACAGAGGATTTGCTCTAGAAAAATGGGAGATACATCTGGCCTTTGAAGTCTCTGATATCAAAAAAGGACTTTCTACAAGCCGCGAAGCCTGTGTGAGCACTAGAGTTGGCCATGAAAGTTAGCAGCTAAATCTGTGGCTAGAAGCATCTTTCATAAATGCCCAGCGAAGGGGAGGGATACGCCGAGATCAGAGGAATTGCAATAAATTTATGACATAGCTCCTCCAAGAAGAGCTTCCATTTCGTCAATCTCATCAGCCGGTTCTTCCTTCTTCGCGATCAGCTTCTCACTGGTTAAAAATGATGCAGCTTCAGCAGCTCCTACATTACTGTGTCTCCAAAAACAGAACACGCGTCAAGGCTTTGGTCAAATAATCAAGAGTTCAAAGTTCCAATTGTGAGGATAATGAGAGCTGCTGCTTACTGTTAATATCGGTATGTTGCAGACAGAACTACTTTTGCTAGATTTAGGAATGTATGAAAGAACAAAAGAAAAATACATTACATGATTGATCATTAAGAATTTGACTAGGTTGATTCCGGGCCTCGTGCTACGAGAATTAGATACCTGTCAGGTGCTTCATCCTTGGAAATTAGAGTAATTTTTTTGCCCATGACTTGCTGCCAAAAGTCTTGCAGCCGTATCGTACTTCCCTTAGTCTTTAAATCGCGTAGGAAAAAATTGAATTCCAAAGGTTCCTGTACAGGTCACAGACAAATCTTTTGTGTGAATTCCTAGAGCGTCTTCAGTGCATTAGATTTTCCAATTCAGAGTTTGAAATCGTGTCATTATCGGACACCATTATTACGTAAAAGGCACACCAAGACAGTACCTCTTGGATTACACACCCCAATCGCAGGGAAATCAAGCATGCAAGAGCCTTTTCGTATGTGTTGCCATTGTAAGCAGAGTCTAGGAGATCATATATCATTTTCTTCATCCCTTGAATCGCTTTGCCAACCCATTCAGGGCTGTCACGGCGAGCCATGAGTGCCTCAAAATCAGCCACAGGATTTGCACTCCCAATTTCCTCAACCTTCCTTGAAGCAAGACTATTGAAAGATACAGAACCAGGGTTTTTCATATCCACATCCATGAAAGCTGGTTCATCTTTGATTTGCAGAACGTTACCATCCCTCCGTTCGCCTTTCCAGAAAGACTTCTTGCCATTCTCCTGCTTGAATATAGAAGTTGACAACGCCATGCAACCATGAATTTTGCAGCTAATTGAAATTCTGAAGTTACAACTTGCTTTCTAAAGTATGAATACCTCGTATCCTGAAGACATTCTACATACTGTTCATATGATCCTAGTTATACACTTGAAGTTGTCTGACCCTGCACTTGGGTACCCAATCCGAGTATGCTGTTCTGACTGGATGACAATCTTTCTTCGAACAAAGAAAGGGAGGAGGAAGCAGCACCAGACCTGGATATTTGGCGTCAGTGTTAACTGTTGAGAGAACTGATTTATTGCATATTGATTTTCATCAAGACGCAGCAGATCTGGTTCTACTATACAGCGCAAGGATTCATCTAGTGGAGGTACTTTGGCCTCCGGATTGAGGGATCGCAAATGCAAAAAATAATAGAATCTCTGTCAAAAGCACGCGATAGTTATGTTCAAATTTAGAACTTGAAAAGAAAAGTCCCGTTTAATATGCTGTGTCACGAGCAAAAGTCATTCATTAGTCGTTCTACAATGCCATGGTCTTAAAACCGAACAGTGCCTGAGTAGTAGAGGCAAGTAGCAGAAAGCATTGAGCACAGGGGTCAATACCATTGTTACAGATGTAAATTGAAAGAACGGATTGCAAAACGATTCCGTAACTGCAAGTAAATTTATCAATCCTACCTGCAGAACGGGATTAATGGTTTGTTCTGGCTGAAGCAGTTCTTCGTCTTCGCTTGGAGACAGGTCGAGCATACGAACCAGATTATATGCAGCTTCTTGCTGTTCACAACTTGGCTGCAAAGACTCTGGCATAGAGCTAAAAGACGTGAAACGGAACTCCCGCATATCGTCCAGGAAGGGTATGACATTGAAGTAAAAACCATCAGCCTGTCAATAAATAAGTCTACATCAATGCATCAAATATTGATAGTGTAAATTTGTCAACTCTACAACATAAATACAAGGGAGGTTTCAGACTAACCACGTTTTCTTGTGCAGAAACAAATGGTAAAAGGATCCCCATGACAACATTGGTTTGTCCTTGTCTCCACACACAACGAACTACTGCCGCGTAATCATGTTCTTTCATGGCTCGAGCAAGTGCTGACACTGCTACAATAGACTTTTGATGTCCAGGCTCCGGCAAAAATATGCTAGACTCCTTAAGGAAGTAATGCCTACATCAAAGCCAACCATGTCCATCCGGTGAAGATCCATGACATCTGTCCTTAAATAGGAGTACAGAAATCACACAACACATAACGATTGCATATTTACTCCTTGATCAGAAGACGCACTAAAATAGGGAACCAGCGTTCACACAGATAATGAGGGAAAGTAAGATTATCAACATACCGAGGAATATCAGAACGTTTAACAAACCCCTTAAGCTTGACGCCTTTTTCAGGTTTGAACTTCAGAGAATCCTCCATTGAACTAGAAATAGGGATGAAATTCTTTCCATACTTGTATGCTTTGGTTCGTTGCTCAGGGGGAACAGAAACATCTGGGTTGTCAGAGCTTTTGTATTCAGTATCTATCTTCACTTCACGGGTTGCATGAGAGTCGGAGGCGGGTGCTTCATTGGAATACTTTTTCAATGTAGGAAGTTTCTCCTGCGAAGTCTTTTTGTACACCCATACCTACAGAAGTAATTGAACATAATGAGTGGAATTCTTTGAAAGTATTTACTACTAATCTGCAATAACAAGACTAGCCTCACAATAACAGTATTGCTTGTACATGTGCTGGTAATTTATTTCCAGAAACCTGTAGAGAGAAAGGATCGCAGAGATCATAATCTAAGCACGTGTATATAAGACTGGACTCATTATTACAAAAACAACGGCAAACACAAAGTCTCCTAGTTGCAGGTTAACCGCATCCTACACATAGATTGACCAACCCAACCTTCAACACCATAAGAATATATCTACTGACTCATATTTTCAGTTATGCAAGCATCTGAGAGTAGCAACTAAAACAAAACAAAAAGAAGTTGAGGAAGATCTTTGAAAGTTGGTCGACTTAATTCTCATCTACAAAACCGACTTCCTCCCTCTGCTAGAATGCACTAATGACTGCAGAAGGTTAAAATGAAACCTTAATGCGTAGATCTGGTGTAAGTTCAAAGTCGCCGCGATATAAAGTTGTAGGTGAAACAGCGCGAGGCCTTATAATTCCCAGCATAGATGTTGCAGTTCGTGCAATACCAATCTCCGCTTGAGTGTGCAATTTGAAGAGATCTAAAAGGACGTCGTTCTGATGTTGCCCAGTAGAGTTTATCAAAAAGTTTTGACCAACACGGACTACAACAACATCTAACTTGATACCTTGTTCACCCATACGTTCTGCTATATTTCTCACTTGATCTTCTACAGTTCCTTCGGAAGGTTCTCTAACTGGGGATGCAGCATCAGTAACAAGACACAGGCGTTTATTGCCCTTCTTGTTTTCACCCAGTTTTTTCATTAACATGTCACAACCCACAACGATGACATCCAAAACTGTTCACGTTTGTTAAAGAAAATTCTCTGAGATAACTCATCGTTTTGTCATTACAAATATTAACTTTCTTCACAACCCATGACAGCGCCCACTTTGACTGCGAAAAAGGATACAGTCGCTTGAACCAAATCCGCATGGAATGTTTTCCAATCGATGTGCTAGATCTTGAGATACAACAGCAATTGGCTCTACAACCACAATATTATGATAACCTTCCATTTCCTTGTTCAGCTCGTTGTCCGTTTCTGTTGCAAGTGGAATTTCAACACACTCAGATTCTTCTGGTGACCTCAACTCGGTGGAAAACCATTAAAATCCTGGAGAGAAACACCTGAACAAACCAAACTGCATACATGTGTACATACAGTCCACATATCCATAAATATGGCCAGTTGCAAAAGACTAAACGAGAATGAATACTCAGTCTCAAATAATTTTGAAGGACTTACCAGTTGTGCCAAAATAAACCACTCCAACCTCATCATTCTTACTCAGCATGAGCTGCATGGACGAAACCACCTCACCATATTAACATTTTGAAGGATTTAATAATTAACAAGAAACATATAAAAGCACTAATAAATTCTGCAATTTTTATGCGCGAAACCCCTGATAGACTCGGCAGTGAAGCGATTGTATGCGGTGACAAGCTAAACAAATTGATATATTGGAAATTTGCAGCAATAAGAGTCCTCCAGCAAATGAATAGAATAACTCGCCTTCCTGTGTATTAAAGTAGTCATGCACTTTGATACATCGGCCAGATAAGGGTGCATACTAGGACCCACATCCAGCAACAGCATCAACGTTTCCTGCCCTCCCACCAATAGATTGCATCAGAATAAGCTAATGAAAAATTGAATATTCAATAAGAAAGCATTCTTCTAGTGTGAATATAGGATCAACAGTTCCTGCAATTGAACCATGGTCACATACTTTTAACAGTCAGGCATTCTGTCTGTGCGAGTCTCAACAGTAGGCTTTCTCAAGAGAGGTTAGCTGGGGAATCTCACTCTCGCTCCCTCTCTCTCTCCCTCTCCTTTCGCTGTAAAATTTCTGTAACGAGCTATTTGCAGAGTGGCTGTATACAGTATTACAAAGTGTTCATGAAATATTCTGACGGATAAAACGTTATTAACTCTTTGAAAATAAAACATGACGATCAGACAGCAAGCGTAAACCTAGATCATCCACAAGCTTCCAGAGCGGATTCATGTTCTTTTATCCTGTCGGTGACGAGAAATCCCGTTATCACCCTGATCGAACACAACAATGAAAATTCGCTGATCTATACAATTGCACAATCATCAGCACGTAACTGAGGTAGTAAATTTTCAATGCGCTTACAGTTGCAGAAAAACTTCCCACTCCTTGCGCACATGTTCTACCGCATGCAACGAAATTCGACCCACAACCCAGTATAAGAACTGCAACGGAGAAGCAGTGATTTCTCCTCTTACCTTGCTTCTCGCCATCAGTCTTCAAAAACTAACACCAATTTTCTTCAGGTATTTCCACAAACGCAGCACACGTCCTCTACGCTCTTCAGCTCAACACTACCCTACAAATGAACATTGTTAAAGTAGGAAATTTCATCATGAGCTGATCGATAAACGGAGCATGATCAACATTGCTGCTTCACAGGTACAAATGGCAGAGCGAAGACGACGGCACGGGCAGAAGGCAAAGCTTACGCATGAAGCTTAACTAATGGGTTACACGTTCCTACAAAAAATGGTGCCCCTGAAAATATGAACTCCGTCCATTGCGAACGAACGAAGCTGTTTCTGTACACTTTCGTTCGCAAAGAGGGATTCGTGGTCAAAACCCTTCATGCCCGATTGCATTAGTTTTGGGTGTGCAGTGTGAGTTTCTAGGTATTAAGCTTGGTTCTTCTGATTGTTGGATCGCAGCCAGAATTACACAACTTGCTATGCGCTTCCCTGAGGCTGCGTCGCTGCTGCCCTGCACGAGCAACAATGTCGGTACGTCTGAGCTGGTATATCTCATGTTTGTAAGATATTTTTGCAGGATAGTGAGGGCTACCCATCTAAGTTTTCGGTAGATGGAGTAATTTTTTATGTTCTTATGTAGGTCAATTGATCAAGAATGATAATATAAACAAGAACAGTGTGAGAAGTTTTAGCATCGTGAATTGAGAAAGTGAGTATTGAAATGTCGGTAAGTTTGTTTGTATTCGGCAGTAGGAAAATGGGGACTGAAGGGGTAGACGGTGCTTCTTCGATGTTTAGAAGTTGGGCTGCAAACAAATCTGGTGATTCCACTGAATTTTATCGTGATTGTTTTAAAAAACAATCAAGCAGTGAAAAAAGTGCTGAAGAAATGTAACTGTATCCGCCATTGTTTTTCTGTAATGCCTCGGAAAAGACCCCTATATTTTTACCATCTGGTTTGGTTTTTGATGATGTGATTCGGAATGTTTTTTAAATCTTTAAGATGAATAAGGTAAAAACTCGACGTTGCAATGGAATCATATTCGCCTTTAATGTGAAAGGCAAGGTATAAACAATAGTATCAGAAAGTCTTAGAATCTGAAAATCTGGTCACACTGGAATTATTGCTTCAAGAGGGGGGGGGGGGGGTATCTCAACTGCAACTGTGAAAGCTAAACGTGTTCAAACCGGATATTCTTTCTCTTGTGCTTGTAGAGTATCGTGTGGACCAAATTTGTTCGTTACGATGGTTAATTCGCTAACTATCAGCGGCCATGTGGGATTGCCTCCACGGCAAAACCAATTGTGTTCAAAGGAATAGTTGGTCTGTTGCTGAAACTGTGATTTGCTTCCCCAATTTAATAGCTCACCTTTGCAAGTTTGTTCATGCTACCAATTGTATGCTCTGCGCTTCTTTTGTTCATCAATAACGCATCAGAGAAACTGTCATCTTACAGATGAGAAAATACAGCTGCCCACACTGGAAGTGACATTTCAAGTCAGTTATTAATAATGCCTCAAGACCAAAGACCTTGACAATTGTTTTCGCAGCCAACAGTTGGAAGCAGGAAAGAAACTAACCAAGAATGGAGTTTCCAGTATAATCTTATCCAGTGATTGTCAAAGAGTTTGAAGTGTATCTCACAAGAGGTTAGCTTTTCCACAAGAGAATATCTTCTAATTAGATATTGCTCTTATCAACCACAATTATGTGCATTTTACGAACCAATGATCTACCGATCCAATCAAACATCGAACTCATAGTTCACACAGCGTCAAAACTCGCAAAAGTGAAAGTTCTCGGTGCTGAAAAACATCGGCAAAATTTGCTACTTTATTTTCTCAATAAGAGCTTCACCGCAACCGCATCTCTCGTTATCCAGAAAGGTAAGTAGGAGAGCTAGTTGCAAGATATATGAGCAAAACACCATGATCTAAGTGCAATGAAAAACACATGTTCCACCGACATACCTAGGTGAGCTCTACGTTTAAATTCCCGTGGCTCCATTTTCTAGATATTTACAAGGTCTGCTTGCTCGACGCATCAACGCACATGTCTGGGTCTGCATCAAAGCGTCAATGAAGACCAAACGTTGCACGTATCTCTCATAAGCATCAGACAGGACAAACGTTCTACATAAAATAGAGCCGTAGCCAAACAATGAACTAATTCTACCAAAATAAAGAATCAAGTGTACACCATGCCGCATGAGAGCGCCATCAACAATTCAGCTCCTTCCTCCTCATCTGTGGAGAAAGCCTTCCTGAACACTAACTTCTTCTCTCGGCTCCCTACAATGGGGGATGCTCGAGAGTCGACGTTCTTCGGTGACGACGTCAAGAGGCAGGACTGCCAGGTCATACAGCTGCCGCCTGAGAGGGAACTTTCTGACGCTCTCTGGTGAAGAAAAGATCCTCGACTTCTCTTCCTGGGCTTGACTTCTGGGGAACACTCCCAGCATTGCTGATGGTCGACGTCAGCATCGACGGCCTTCGGATTCTCCACCTTAACCGCCGTCACCGAGGTTAGAGGGGTATCCTGCAACTCCGAGCTGCCGTTGGCGGCTGATCTTCGGCCAGCTTTCTTAAAGCGAATGCCACATGCGTTACAAAGCGACTGCACCGACAACACAATGGCAAATTAGTCGTTGTTAAATGATCCTTGATCACGCTAGATCCGCCTCACAATGAAGTAACAAAGAGGTGCATGCTGTGGAAATTAGTGCCTACCTTGGGGCCTTGAGGTCCATTCCTCCATAGCGGCGTTTTCGATGTCCCACAGTGCGCACAGACTCGGACAAAGTTGATTCCTTCCGGTTGCATGCAACGCTCAAATCTAGAGGTGGCCTTAACTTCAGACGCAAGGCCAGTCGATGACAAAAAATTCGGTAGCCAAGATTGTCGGCCAGGTCGACTGTCGTACGCACTGCCGTCGATCATACTGAGATGTCCTTTTGAGGTGTTCACCTCATCCCTGTCATTAGTTGGAACGCAGGGCTTCGCCCATGTCTTGGATCCACTTCTGTGAACGGTGTCCTCGCCGCTTGCCGTTCTGTCAGAGACTGCCATCTGCGGCAACCGGAAGATGCAAATTTAGAACGACAAAACCACCGGACCAGGACCAGGAGCATGACCACCTATGGGCTGTCCTGTGAATCAGTCAATGAGCGAAGACTTATAAGTTTCTAACAACCAACAAAGCTAAATGAGGAGTACTGTACCCGAGGTAAATAACTCTCGATGTTAAGGAAACGATGAAGACGCGATCTACTTGATCTTGCATCAACCGACTGGAAGAAAGCACATAACGACCCATACCTGCGGCTGGTACTCCGGAGTGGCATCGGGATCGCTGCGACTGGAGCTGACATCCCACGACACGCCCTGTTCGCTGACGTCTTGCTCGCACGTGTGGCGCGTGAGGGCATCGGCTGGCTCCGATCGCGCAGAGAGGGACCAAACAAGGTCTTGGGCGGGAGATCCCGCACGAGAGAGGCGTGCGGGGATGTCCATTCGCTGCGTAGCCGACGAACCGAGAGAAAGAGTGCAGTCGACGGCTAAAGAGGGGTCGCCGCAGATTGACTCGTCCATTCCTACCGAAGAGGACTCGCTATCACAAGAACCGCCACCAGTAAAACTTGCAGCAGCCTTGGTTAATCCTACAGCGGCAGTTAGGGAGGGGGGTTTCAAGAGATTGGGAATAGAGTTAAGGTCAAGCAAAGCATCTTCTCTAACATCTGCGTGGGCACTACATTCTCTCACCCAAATAGGTTGAAGACTACCGTGAAGTTCGAAATTTCCTAGGGACTCCTGCAACATGGCTCTACTCGATGCCCAAACTTCAGCAGGAGCATAAAAACCCACCTCTCTCTCTCTCTCTCTCTCTCGCTCGCTCGTAATCTATCTTCGTCGTGGCTCACCTTCAACACTCATTCTGCAGTCACGCACTACACTCCCGCATGCTGAAACCACGACAGCGACACCGAAACTCATCCTCGCCCTACGATCAACCACACACTGATCACTCACCTTCCTACTATCAACATGCCCTTCTCGATCAGCCAAACTCCAAACACAACCTGCACTCCCTCTTCGACAAACCACCTGACCGAAGACGACACGAACGCTCAGAGAAGAAGGGGGAAAGGGGACGTAGGAATTACCGTCACCGACAATCGACCGACATGAGACAAGGCAGGCAGGCCACAAAAGGAGAGAGAGAGGGAGAGAGAGGGAACCCCTAGTAAGCGAGAGCACGGTGGTCCGAGGCAGGAAAATCAAAAAACCAAAATGACATCGCAACGCAGATCCTAATAAAATAGAAGGAGGGGACGGAGGGAATGTGGTGGTGACAAGCTCGATGCAGTTAACTGCTGGAAAAAGCGTCGCCAACCTACTAATTTAAGCGAAAGAGCGGAAAGTGAAGGGGGCAGGGGGATAGCGGCGGAACGGCGCAGGACCACGGACCCACGGGACCATACCATGCCAAGCCCAAACCCAAACCAAACAGAGCCCGCGCGCGCGCAGGGGACGGGAAGCATATAGAGAGAGCTGTAGAAAGAGAGTAGAGAGTAGAGAGAGAATCCCCCCAAAGGTCCCCCCTTCTTCTTCTTCTCTGCTCTTCGCCGCTGCCTGGCGACGTGGACTCACCTCTCCCTCCCTCCAGGCTGTAAGATTGATTTCGTAATCTCAGCCTGGGCGTTGTCGCTTGCGGCGTGGGCTGTAGTCGCACTGCTGAGGTTGCACGTGCGAATCCAAGCCCATTCCCATTCCATTCCCTTTCCCTTCCCCACTTTCCTCCCTCCCTGCCCGTTGTTCCCTGCTGCTAGTGGAAGATAGATGCTGGTGCGGCTGGGTGCTGTTTCGCTTCCGAACCACAGATCCTGAGGGTCGGGTCGGTGAAAAAGCTGTGAGCGTGGCCTCGCCACCCGGCGCTACCGCTGCCGCGCTGGCTACGGCGTCAACCATTCTTACTCATGGCCTCAGTTGGTTGCCTCTCTCTTTACCCCGATTTTGGATGATCACGGGTTCAGTCTTCCTCAACGCCA